>NW_027127700.1:5000-31909 GCF_037325665.1 Littorina saxatilis | reverse complement strand
TGTGTTGTTTTGCAACAACCTTCAAAGCGGAAACAGAAAGCCGAAGAGTACAAAACGCTAAACCACATCCTGGTTTTTTTTCCGAGCGAGAGGCAATTTCTGGGATTGAAACCTTACCCCCCCCCCCCCCCCCCCCCTCCCTCCCAACTTGCCATGGTCATTGCAATCAATGGAAATTGCTTTGCATGTGTGTACACTCCTATTGATCCACCGCTGTTTTTTTGGACCGACTATAGTGGTCACGACTGACCGTGAAGAGGAATTTTGTTGTGAGGATGTTGGGGGTGTGGAAGGAAGAGAGAGGGGGGGGGGGGGAGTGTGAGGGGGTTTGGAGGAAGCATATTTGTCCGATAGTGATTTGTTGTTGTTGTTGTTGTTGTTGTTGTTTTTGTTTTTGTTTTTGTTTGTTTATTTGTTTGTTTGCTTGTTCGTTTGTTTGCTTGCATGTTTGTTTGTTTGTTTGTCTGTTTGTTTGGGTGTTTGGGTGTTTATTTGTTTGAATGATTGAGAGATGATTTATATGTGTTTGTGTATGTGTATGTGTATGTGTATGTGTATGTGTATGTGTATGTGTATGTGTGTGTGTTTGTATGTATGTGTGTGTTTGTGTGTGTGCGTGTGCGTGTGCGTGCGTGTGTGTGTGTGTGTGTGTGTGTGTGGGAACGTGCATGCGTGCGTGCTTACGTGCGTGCGTGCGTTCGTGTGTACTTGCTTACTAGCCGTGCGTACGTGTCACGGTGTACGCGAGTGTGTATGTGTCTCTCTGTATCAGCCTGTAATTGTCTGTCTCTGTGTCCGGCTTTGTCCCTGTACACAACAAACAGTGGACACACGATACTAACAGGAAACAAGAAGTGACGGTCACTCTCTTTGCCCAAAACAAGGGGTCAGTCCTAAAAGAGTGTGTGTGTGTGTGTGGGGGGGGGGGGGGGGGTGGGAAAAGAGCCATCGGAACTAATCGAAAAAACGGGGGCTGGGGTGGAGTGTGACTGGGTGGGGGGGGGGGGGGTTGGGGAGAGGCATTGGTCAAAATGCACTGGACATTCGTGGATTCCCAGCCCTCCGGACAACTTGACCGCATGCGCGTCACAGTGGGAGAGACTGAGTGCAGGGTATGGGAGAAGAACAAAAAGTGGATTTAGGCGTGTTTTATTTACTTTCAGTGTATACAATCGTTGAACAACTACAAAAGCCATTTAGAAATATAACAAGCAAAATACTTATGGACACGATTCAAACATGATAAGCAATGCACATTTGTGATTACAACATTGCAAACAATGTGTTACTTTTCTTCCTTATCGTTGGTCTTCGATTCTGGCGAGCTGAACTTAACCAATACGTCATGAAGTGTGATCACGTGATTTTCCACATTGGATGAAAGTTAGTTCATCTCTGCTGACTGATTGACGACTCCAGTTATTCTGACGTCATTCTTGGACATCACATTATTAGGGTAAGTTTATTTTGACTGAACACAGTATTCCAGTTAGATGTAAAGTCCTACCAGTGCACACAATCAGTTAATAAAAACAAAAGGCTCACCATCTTGAAACCTCAATTAAGATGTTGCATGTTTCGCTTTTGATTTGTATGTTGCTTACTTTGTCATTTTGTTGTTTGTGTTTATTTGCTTGTTCGCTTACTTGTCGGGTCGTTCGTTTAATTTGTTTATTTGTCATGTTGCTTTATTTGTTTATCATTTATTAGACATTTGTATTAGAAGTAAGGACCGGTTGTAAGAAAAGGCGTCGCCTTAAACCTCTATCCTTGAAAAATGAAGTTCCATCATCATCTCTCTTCTCACTCTCTCTTTCTTTCTTTCTGTCTTTCTCTCTTTCCCTTTTTTGTTTCCCTCTTTTTAATATTTCATTCTTCCTTTCTAACTTTCTTTCTTTCTTTCTTTCTTCCTATATGCTTTTTTTGTTAGCATCTATCAGGAATGTGGCCTTATTTTGTATCTTGATGATATATTACTATGTGTGTCTGCGTGTGACTCTATGCTGCCCTGCGTACGCCAGCCCTGTTCTTATCACGTTAATTTGAAATCACTTTTCTTTTGAGAACATTTATAATGATATTGTTCTTTTAACTTCCTGGCCATTTGTGTGTCACTGGTTGGTCCGGTGTCAGAATAATGTGACTGGGTGAGACATGAAGCCTGTGCTGCGACTTCTGTCTTGTGTGTGGCGCACGTTGTATGTCAAAGCAGCACCGCCCTGATATGGCCCTTCGTGGTCGGCTGGGCGTTAAGCAAACAAACACATTTGTGTGTCTGTGACTGTATGTCTGCGTGTCTGTCTGTGACAGTCTGTTTGTCGGTGTGTCAGTCCGTCTGTGTGACTGTATGTCTACTTGTCTGTCTGCGTGTCTTTCTGAGTCTATCTGTCCGTCTGTGTGTCTGTGTGCCGTATGTATGTGTATCTGTATGATTTTCTGCCTACCTGTTTGTCAGTCTGCATGATTGTCTGTCTGTCAAATTTGGTTGGTACAAACATAATAATACACTTTCAATTTGCACGCGGGGATGATGTTAACACCTTTGTGAGTCAAGGTTGTTGATTTCTGAACCCTGCAAAATCAGCACGAACAAGGAATTAAAGGTACATGTAACCCGCTGCTCCCAATAAGGGAAAGTCGCCAATCCCAAAACAGTCGGCCAACTTGGAACACCTCAATATGCGATCAACGGGGAACAATTCATGAACAATTGTTTTGTAGAAATGTCCAGTGACATTCCTTGATATTATTCCAGCAAAAAGAATGACTACCGCGGCAAAACAAAAAAAATGGTACGTTTTTAAAACTTTTCTTCCTTCTTCTTCTTATTTCTACCGTCTACAATTCGTATTATTACTCTTTATCTATATACGTTCACGTAAAATGTCGATTGCTGTGATAAACTTTCATAGATTTGCAACAACTTGAACGGAAAAAAATATTTGAAACGTCACGTGTATCCAACAGAAAAACGCGAAATCCATGCAGGTGCCATGCGGCAATGATGGAACACATAAGAGAGGCAAACATGGAACAGTGTCCCAGCTTTGCCGCATTCTGTTCCATCTTACCCTCATCAAACAATAAACAGAACACTGCTGTTTTATTCACGTATTCAATTCTCTTTTCGGTTTTGTTGTGTTTTTCCTTTCTATAAGTTTTATTGAATGATTGATTGATTTGTTTGACAGTATTATGAGACCCGAACGGCGGTGGTTACCAGAAGAAATGGGCTGCGCTTTGTCGGCAGTGAAAAACGGAGATATGGGTTTGCGTTGCGCATCAAGAGCATATGGTGTTACTGTCACAACTCTTAAAAGTCATTTAGAAGAAAACAAACAAATTTGCAAAAGAAGAAGTAAAGTTCACAGGAAGACCTTCTACATTAACACCAGAGATAGAACAAGAACTAATCAATAGCATTCTTGAAGCTGAAATAAATTTGCCAACGTCACCCCCATCGTTGTTTTGTACACTGTACATGGAGATTCTGGTCATTATGATTGCTTGGTGTCAGCAGCAAATGTAAGCTTACCTGCTGCTGATGTCCTGCAACGCACAACCACAAGCTCGTCGAAGAGATCATCACGAAAAAAAACCAATCTTCTCCTTACAAGCAAAAACTGGAGATTTCACTTGCAAAAAGGCGTGCAGGTCAACAGAAAAGAGGAAAGAATGAAGCTACAAAATCTTCTGCTCAGAGAAACAAGAGGGGAATATCTTCTGATCAGAGGGAAAACAGGAGAACATTCTCGACGATGCGTTCTATCCCGGGGGAAAGCACTTGGTACCGCTTGGTACTTCTTCATGTGTGGCACCAACTCCCCTGAGAACATGATACAGTGCCAGAGGTGCACACAGTGGGCACACGAGTACTGCGCTGACAGCAGCGGACAAAAGGACTTCGAAATCTGTACTTAGCAATTTTTGTGTGTCTGCAAAATCAGTTCTTAAATCTGTTCTTAGTTATTTGCTTTGAGACTTTATGCGTAATGATTTTTACATTTAGTCAATTGGGCAGGTAGCCCTTTTATAATTATTTGTCAACAGAAGAGGGGTACAAATGAAGCTGTGAAATTTCGTGGTACTGCTTCATGTGTGGCACCAACTCCCCTGAGGATATGTTATAGTGCCAGAAGTGCACACAGTAATCACACGATGACTGCGCTGACAGTAGAAGACAAAGGACATTGTCTGCGAAATCTATTATTTTTCCTGTTTTTTTTCCTCTTTTTTTTAAGGTTTTGTTTTTCAGTCCTTTTTAGACCTAGCCCTTATTTATCTTTTTGTTTTACATTTGAGGCTTACATTGTTATCCGATTTGTTATTTCCTTGGTACAAATCAAAATATGATGTTGAAAAAAAGACATTTACATAAAATGGCTTAATCAAAATGTTATGACGTATTTATTTATCTTGTGTGTGTGGCAATGTGTGCTTGTTTGTGTGTGAATGAGTGTGTGGGTGTATATGTGTGTGTGTGAGACACAGACAGAGCTAGAAAGAGAGTCAGGGTGTGTGTGTATGTGTTCCGAGTTTGACAACACAGTTTTCCACTTTACACACCCATGCGTCCAACCTGGAACAAATGCAGACATTTTTATTATGATCAGTCTGATGAGTTCCGTGACTTTTATTTTATTTTATGTGGTTCGTTTATTTACTGATAGAGTCTAGTATGTGACAATATAAAGAACGCTTTGCAATATCCATGTTTTTGTCTGGTACGGCTGTTTCTCCTTAACTGTTCCAGGTTTAGCGACTTTCCCCCACTATGAAAATTAAACTAAGCCAATTAACGGCTGTCGGGCATCCCTCTCACGCCTTTGTTTGGCCGACATTGATAAATAATCATGTTCTATTTGTGTGTAATCCTTCTCGTTTAATAAACCACAAATATTAACCCAATTTCAGGCCGACAACGCTGGTGTCCGAATTAGCACCAGTTAATATCGGATTAAAGGGACACACGTGATTTGACCGTTTGTGGGAATGGTCTGACGAATTGAACGAATCTGAAGAATTTGCGAAATCCACGGATATCTTTATCTTTATAGACGCACGCAGAACATTTTGCTCAAAAACGCATCATGAAGCTGATGGGTAGGTCATATTCTGAGATAGGAAAATGGTCGCTCCTTGCATGAAACGGCATAAAATAAACAATAATAAAAAATGTTTTTAAATAAGTGAGGTACATGTAGGGGGGGGGGGGTTGCGCAACCCCCAAACCCCCCCCGGTAGTCCGGCCCTGCTCTCCCTCTCTTTCTCTCTATCTTTCTCTGTCACTCTCTCTCTCTCTGTCTCTGTTTGTCTGTCTGTCTGTCTGTCTCTCTTGTCTGGCTGTCTGGCTGGCTCTGTCTCTCTGTGTCTCTATCTCTTTCTCTGTCTCTGTGACTTTCTCTCTCTAACTTTGCTTTCTGTGTTTTGATTATTGTACATTCGTTAACTTCAATAAACGGTCTGTATTTTACCCCCCGCGGGTTAGGGGGAGTCCCGTATTGGTTGGGACGAGAAAGAATTTACCCGATGCTACCCAGCATGTCGTAAGAGGCGACTAACGGTTCTGTTTCTCCTTTTACCCTTGTTAAGTGTTTCTTGTATAGAATATAGTCAATGTTTGTAAAGATTTTAGTCAAGCAGTATGTAAGACATGTTAAGTCCTTTGTACTGGAAACTTGCATTCTCCCAGTAAGGTCATATATTGTACTACGTTGCAAGCCCCTGGAGCAATTTTTTGATTAGTGCTTTTGTGAACAAGAAACAATTAACAAGTGGCTCTATCCCATCTCCCCCCTTTCCCCTATCCCATCTCCCCCTTTCCCCGTCGCGATATAACCTTGAATGGTTGAAAACGACGTTAAACACCAAATAAAGAAAGAAAAGAAAGAAACCTCTGATAACTGATTCGTCGTATAAAAAGGCGAAACGGGAAGGGGGGGCAACTCCTGCATTCTGGGATATTTGGTCCACACGATTAGGTAAACACTTTTCACACAATTAATATTTTGCACACGCAAACTCTTTCTCATTGAAGAAAGTACATTTCTCAGTTTATTGCCACACTGATGTTACTCTTTCTGAACACAATGTTGTCATTATTTTCACGAGTTTGTATTCATAACCAGCTAAATAAAAAAAAATATTAAAAACATTCATATGTGACAAATCCAAGTTGTCAATGGTGTACAGCTGGTCTGACGAAGAGAAGAATATTTATGTCCTACGGGCCCCAGGTTACGCCTCTTAATAGGACTAGTCTGAAGGATATGATAAAAAGGCCTGACGACAAGCCACCAAACAACTTATAATTGCGCAACAACCGTGTCACAACCACAAATACTCCCGCAGGGCAGGACGCACTACTTCGTTCTTCCATCAATCACTCCGCGTAACCAAAGAGTCCCTGGCGTAATAATCCACTCAAGACCCCAAGTATACTTGTTTGTGTTCTTCGTAGTGACAAGTGTAATACTTCATGTTTTGCTGTCCTGACGTCACCGCTGTCATGACTGCTTCTTTCCGGCATACGTCACTGACGCAGGATGGGAAGGGATGACGTAATAGCCTTGACATCGGGGATGTTTCTTTTGTTTGGTCACTGTGGGACTGGGTTGTCACTGTGTGTTTTCCGGTTTCGTGAACAAGACAGACGCTGCTTGACTGATTTATTAAACATTTATTTGTATCAAACTAAAATAAATGTTACTCAGCAAATTTAAAAGCCATCATTAATGTTGATTCACGCTTTACATGACAAGCACAGCTCTCGGTACAGTGACGCAATAGATAAACAGTACGCTTCCACAATTGCGTCACCTAGGATTTTATTGCCATGCAAACTGCCGTAGGACGTTGACTAATTTCTGAGTTGTGCTTTGATAAGACCTCAACGGACGCCTTAATTATCCATGAGTTTGTTCGACGATGATGAAGCTTGAGGCAAGATTGTCTACGTCACTCCAAAATGTAACGTTTATTGTGAGTCCTGTGGTGAAAATTAAGGTATGTAGAATACTCTAAACTGAACACTAGTGTTTACCATGTGTGCGACTTTTGCAAGTAGAGTTACGTACCTTATTACACTGTGTTCATAACTGGTTACAGAAAGTGGGTAAATAAGTGTAACCCTTTAGCTTATATAGCTCAGGAACTAGACGAGGAATACAGAAAATAATCTTTTAGCTTTATTACAGAGCTCTTGATATTTATATTCTTACATTTTAGTGTATGCATACGAGAGAGACAGAGACAGACAGAGAGAGACAGAGACAGACAGAGAGAGACAGGCAGAGAGAGACAGGCAGAGAGAGAGACACATAGAGAGAGAGCGGGGGGGGGGGGAGAGAGAGAGACAGAGACAGAGAGACAGAGAGAGACAGAAACAGAGAGACAGAGACAGACAGAATGAGGGCTGACATCATGCCAAGATTTTGCACTAGTACGACAATTTATATTTATAATTGTATGACAGACAAATATGTATTTCTTGGCTATTTTCAGAAAAAAAATGAAGAGTGATCAGGTTTTAGTTTGTGAATTTATCATATTTTAATTCCGAAAAGGATCGTTGAAAATTAAAATATGGAATTAACAGTAAGATCAGGGTATATTATTGGACTTTGAACTAAAACTAAAAGTAAAGTTATGAAATGATGTCTTTTCCGTCTGGTTTATTTAAATAGATTATTGAATGGAAGCCTACAACGTTTCAGCAATCAACATAAATCAATTCGAAGTGGTTACTAATCATGTTGTTGTTTATAAAATTACAAGAACTTGCTTGAAAAAAAGACATGTTCAGAAGGCAATACTCCCCGCCTGTATGAGAAAAGACGGTTTGAAGCAGCCTGCCTGCAACTGAGGTGGAAAAAAAGAAATATCAATAAAACATTATTGTCAAATTTATTTCACTCCCACACCCTGCTCTCTTGGGCTTCTTATGTCCCTCACAAGATCAAGAGAACCATCATGTATTCCGCCGTTTAGCATTACAGCCATTGGTATTTGTCCTGGTGTGGACACACTCATCATCCATACACAGTCACTCCTTGCATAAAGTCATGTGAAGAAGAAGAAGAAGAAGAAGAAGAAGAAGAAGAAGAAGAAGAAGAAGAAGAAGAAGAAGAAGAAGAAGAAGAAGAAGAAGATGAAGAAGAAGAAGAAGAAAAACAACAACAACAACCACAACAACAACAACAGCAGCAGCAGCAGCAATAACAACAACAACTGACAACAACAACAACAACAACAACCCCTACCCCTACCCTACCCCTCCTCTTCCTCGTCCCTTCCTCTCTCTTGGAATTTTACCCATTTCGCCAAACAAGAAAAACAGTGAAATTCGACCCAGATTAAACATGGACATTATATTCTCTCTCTCTCTCTCTCTCTCTCTCTCTCTCTCTCTCTCTCTCTCTCTCTCTCTCTCTCTCTCTCTCTCTCTCTCTCTCTCTCTCTCTCTCTCTCTCTCTCTCTCTCTCTCTTTTTTTTTATCTTCCCCTCCCCCTCCCCAAACAATGCCCTCCACTCTCGAGGTTCACATTTCTTCTTCCTTCCCCCCCCCTCCTTTTTCTCTCCTCATTCTAATTTCACCAAAATGTGGCAACCATCGAAAAGACTGATTTTCTGTCATAGATAACAAATGGAAATAGAAATCCCCCCCCTCCTCCTCCACCTCTCACTAGCCTTACCTGACTTACCCCTACCCGTCACCACCCCACTGCTCCCTTTGTACTCTCTTACCCCCCACCCCCTCCCTCCCTCCCTCCCTCGTGGCATTTCAACCAATACATCAAACTAGGAAAAACCCAGCCCCTTTGCATAGATAGGCAACCATGGAAAATACTGACTTTCTGTCACAGATAGGCAACCATGGAAAATACTGACTTTCTGTCACAGATAACAAACGGAAAAGGAAGTCTCCCCCACCCCCCCCCCCCCCCCTCCTCCTCCACCTCTCACTAGTCTCCCCTGACTCCTCCTCCCCCGTCTTCAGTACCTCGTGCCCACCCCCACCCCTCTCATCGCTTATCCCCTCCCTCCCTCCCTCTCTCGTGGGATTTCAACCAATACGGCATCCAACCTGGAAAACCTCTGCAAAGATAAAACCTGCGCAACTGGAGGTTTTGGTTTACAATCCCTTGGGCGGTATGGACAAGGGGGGGGGGGGGGGGGTGGGGGTGGGGGACTTCCAATGAGTACAGCTGGGGGGTGGGGGGGGGGGGGGAGGGAGGGGTAGCGAAAAGGAGTAAAAGCAATCACTTTTATCTGTTGCATTTGTAATGGGGTGAGAGGGGCGTGGGTGTGTGTGTTTGTGTCTAGTGTGGGAGAATGTTTGGGAGGGGGAGGGGGCTGCTAAAGCAATCGCGTTTTGAAATAGGGTCGGGGGTGAGGGGGGGGGGCGTAGTTTTGTTTGTGTTTGTGTGAGAACGTTTTAAGGGAACGGATAAGGGAGAGGGGGTACCCAATAACTTTATTCTGTTGCGATCGCAATGGAGGGGAGGGGGGGTACTTTTTAATCAGGTTGTTGTGTGGGAGGAAGTGTGTGTGTGTGTGGGGGGGGGAGGGGTAACCCAATGGCTTTTATCAGTCGTCACAGGTCTGTATCTCTGTGTCTGGGCCCCACACTGTTTATTAGGAATGCCGACATGTATTTACACAGAATCACCACCTCTCGCTATCTAAGTTAGACAACCCAGCAAAGTGATGTAATGCCCTCGGGCGCTGGTTTACATTTTCTGACGCCAAAGCCTGCAGTAAAAGGCCCCCGAAGTGCTTCTTCAGGATTGGAGATTCCATCTGTCCTCTCAGTGCTGGTACAGTGGAACCCCCAGGGCTTCCCACGGACGCACCTCCTAGAGGGTCCCGGGACCCCCACTTTCAATTTTTAGAGGGCCCAAGGAACCCAAGGAACTTTCTTTCTTTCTTTATTTATTTGGTGTTTAACGTCGTTTTCACTTCAGAATGTTAGAGGGTTCCAAGGGTCCAAAAGTCGAAAAACCCGGTGTACTTATAAAACATTGTAGTCACGCATAGTGTGCTGTGTGCAATAATAATTTATGACGATTGCAGCCTGAAAAAGTATCTACGGTACGTACGATGAAGGAAATTTAGTGCGTCCTAGGACCCGCTCTTTTAAAGTTTAGTGCGTCCCGCCGGGCCCCCCTCATAAATGTCCAGTACGTGTTTTCGGCTTCTAGTGCGTATACTATGGACGCAGGGAAACGCACTTTGGGGAGCCCTGACCTCTCCTTTTGCGACCTTCACAAATCTAAGAAAATTAGGTCTTAAAATGGTGGGAGTCTTGAAATGGGGGAGTCTTAAAATGGTCGGAGTCTTAACATGGTGGGAGTCTTAAAATGGGGGGAGTCTTGGGAGTCTTAAAATGGTGGGGGTCTTGGGAGTCTTAAAATGGTGGGGGTCTTGGGAGTCTTAAAATGGTGGGAGTATTGGGAGTCTTAAAATGGTGGGAGTCTTGGGAGTCTTAAAATGGTGGGAGTCTTGAAATGGGGGAGTCTTAAAATGGTCGGAGTCTTAACATGGTGGGAGTCTTAAAATGGGGGGAGTTTTAAAATGGCGGGAGTCTTGGGAGTCTTAAAATGGTGGGAGTCTTGGGAGTCTTAAAATTGTGGGAGTCTTAAGATGGTGGGAGTCTTAAAATGGTGGGAGTCTTAAAATGGAGGTACATTTACAGAGGTTATGAACAGAACATCTGATAAAGGAGGATCTTAAAGGTGGTCGTCTACATTTTTGCTTTTTTTCAATAATCTTATGGTTAGATTTCGCTAAAAAGTTATGTCAGATGATGAATGAACCATGGGGAAAAAAGTTATAGAAAAAAAATATATGTAAAAAAAGATTTTATTTTTGGGTAGCGTGACTCACGCTTCCAATATTTTGTTTTTTGTTTGCTGAGAACATGTGCTTTTCCTAAAAACACTGACCAATCAAATTCATGTCACTATGCTTATAGCCACGCCCAAACAAGTGCAGCAACAGTTGGACACTGGAGCGCTGTCCACGCTTTTTTTAAACGCACGAAATGCACGGGATTTGAGAGGAGTTTTGCGCTTGGCATTTTCCAAATAAGGATATCCTACTATGAGTACTACGCTGGAATACTACAATGAATTTTCAAACGATCAAAAGGGGGTGTATTGTTGATAATTGTAGATAATAGACTCTGCATTTTAATGGTCAAATGGCGATTTCGGTATAAAAATGTAGACAAGGACCTTTAACAAGGAGGAAGTCTTAAATAAGGGGGTCTTAAAAGGTCTTAAAACACTGTAGAAAATACTAGCGTGTGGGCTAGTTCTTGGTCAAGACTTGGGGGGTTGGGTGGGCGGGGATAGGAAAAAGATAAGATAGGTACATAGCGGTCGGTAATTATGAGAGTGGTCAAATATTTGTTAGAGGCACAGATTTTGACATTTTAAAGTCACGTGGAATGTATATTTTCTTATTATTATTATGTGATGAGCTGAACCTCCCACGTTCACTAGTGTTTTTTTTTTAAAAGTGTGTTTTTACGTGTATGACCGTTTTTAATCCCGCCATTCAGGCAGCCATACGCCGCTTTCGGGTGAATCATGCTGGGTTTATAACCCATCGAACTCTTTGACATGGATTTCATGATGTTTTCCGTGCGCACTTGGTCTTGTGCTTGGGGTGTGTATGAGTTGCAAAAGAAGCATGCACTTTGACAAAGAGGTTTCCTTGCAGACACACATGGGCAACGACAAAGATAAAGACAGACAGACCGACCGAAAGAGAGGCAGACAGACAGACAGACCGACCGAAAGAGAGGCAGACAGACAGACAGTCAGGCAGAGTGAATAAATTATCATAATGGCCAGTTCAAGTTTAAAATTAATTCCCCCCCCCCCCCAAAAAAAAAAAAAATATAAAAAGATAAAGAAAGAAACGAAAAAGGGCAAATAACACTTTTTTCTAGATAAAACCAAGACCCCCTACGCTACCCCGACCGCTACCCGGTACCCCCACCCACCCGCCGGTCATTCACTTCAAGTTTCGCCTTTCCCTGCCTCGTTCCGCTGTCTTCGGACAAATTAGTGGCTGACAAAAACACAAGTTGATGTGTGCAGTCAAGAACGATTAAGACCCAAATACATTTGCGACGCTTAACGAAATGATTGTTTTTGCACTGTGAATCGTGATTTGTCCTGTCTTCCTCCCTGCAAAATTACATGAGTCAGTTTTACTGGAATAGACAGCTAACTGTTTGATACCTGAAAGGAAAATGGGGATTATTAAAGAAGAAATAAATAATTGGTAAAGGTGCAACCATTTCGTTTGAAAAATGTGCACATGAAGTCCGAAAGACAAGCCGACAGATTAGCTAAAAAGTATACTGAGACACACCGGCAAAAAAACCATCAATACACACACGCACTCTCGGCGCAAACGCGTGTACACACGAATACAAGCGTAAAGGCGCGCACACACACACACACACACCACACACACGCACGCACGCACGCACGCACGCACGTACGCACGCACACACACACACACGCACGCAAGCACGCGCGCACGCACGCACGTACGCACGCGCACACATACACAAACGCACACACGCACGCAAGCACGCACACACGCACACACGCACACAAGCACGCACACACACACACACACACACACTCACACACAAACACACACACACTCACACTCACACACTCACACTCACACACGCTCACACACAGACACACACACACACACACACACACACACACACATCCACAAACCCACACACAAACACACGCAGTCACGAACACACACGCTGCAGTCGATATTTCACGGAACAAATATGAATTATGACTGACGCTATTCAACCAAAGTGCCATTCGTTGTTTTATCTTTGTCCCCCCCCCCCCCCCCTCTCCCTTCCTCCTTTCCCCCTCTTCCCCATTCATACCCCCGGCCCCTATCTCTCCACATCCTCTCTCCTACACCCTCATTCTCACCACACCCCTGCAAGATCTTATCCATATGTTGTATTCTAAAATCCAATGTAAATAACATCTTGACAGAACCTTAAATCCAAATAAGCCAGTATTAAAGGAAAATTGTCACATTTCCTACGATCGCCCGTTTCGCAATAGGCTTAGGGGAACCAAACTGCCAAGATTATGTCTCATTTATTAATATTGATCTACAGAAATTCTCATTCACATATTGTGTTGACTGATAATTGCGACCTCACTCATAAGGCAAAAAAAAATAGGTCTGTTTACGGTAACCCTACCGACCCTAGTTTTTAGGCCCGACCCTAATCTTTTTTTTGGATCCGTCTGGAAAAAAAAAACGTATCCAAAATAGAGCTGTTTGCGCTCAAACAGCAGACAACAGAAGGGAGGTAAGCTCAAAGTACTGTTTATAGTTATGTCGGGCAAAAACAGGGATTGATGAGAAGAAATGAACTGTGAAACATCATAGAGAGGGGAGAGAAAAAAATGGAAAAAAAAATGGAAAAAAAAGCCGACCTACCGACCCTATTTTTTCACCCTATATTACCGTAATCAGACCTATTTTTGTTTTGGCCTAAACACCATTCAACCATTCAACCAGCCAAACAAACGTACGATTACAAATGCGGCGAAAACATCATACACACAACCCAAAACAAGAAAACAAGCTAAAAGTTATATCGTATGGTGTCGTGTAAAATAGTGCATTTTATTTAAGAAAACTTAAAACTTAAGACATTCGGCGTCATTCTAAAGACTTAGAAGGAAGTGACGATGTACACTATATTTACACTTCATCCGGTTCCTTCCGAAGCCCTCAGTCTTTTATTTTAATATATCATCCAGCTCTCGGCCGCGCATGCGCGAGACATGCGCATTACTGCTTAGGACGCACAGACATCAACTTCTCACCGTCTTTCAGTTTCTCAGGTCCTCGTTTTTCTCTTGACCAGTGCAAAGGAAGAATCTGTTATTTCGTCATCTGTTGTACACTCAGCCGCGGTTTGTTATCTCCCTTACGCCTCTCCGTCTCCCCCCCCCCCCCCCCCCCTTCCACCACCCCGATCACATTTGCCTAAACTCCGTCCCACGTAAACTTGGTTTGTTTGTAATGTTAAAATTTTCCTTTTCTTGTTATGTTTTGAAGCATTTTTTTGCGTTAGAAAGGGCAACAACCCCATCCTCCCTCCACGTATTTTTCGTTCCCTCTCGAGATTGGTGTGTGTGTGTGTGTGTGTGTGTGTGTGTGTGTGTGTGTGTGTGTGCGTGCATTCCTGAGTATATGCATGCGGGTGTCTGTCTTTTTATTTCCTCGCGCCCCAGGCAAAGAATGAATCTGTTACTTTGTCATCAGTCAACCCTCCCCCTGCCCCCCCCCCCCCCCTGCCTCACACCCCTACGGACAGTGGTCATCAAGGTCCGGCCCGTGGGACTTGGTTGCCTAGCAACGGACAAAATGAAGCCGTTTGACCGCCGGTCAAGGGTGGGTGGGGGGGGACTCTGCATTTGGTTTAATTCCTTTTTTATCATTCCTCTTTGCTTCCTCTCCGCTGTCCACTCTACTCTGCTGTCCGGAGACTTTTCTCTATCGCTTTCTCAGTGTGTGCGTGTGGGTAAGGGGGAGTGGTGGAGGGGGAGGGGAGGGCTGCGCGTGCACTGAAGAGTGTATGTCTGTGTTTGTGTGTGTGAGAGAGAGTGTGTGTGTGTGTGTGTGTGTGTGTGTGCGTGTGTGTGTGTGTATGTGCGTGTATGTGGGAGGGGGGGTCATGTGTGTATGTGTGATTGTGTGTGTGTGTGTGTATGTGTGTGTGTGTGTGTATCTGTATGTGTATGTGTGTTTGTGTGTGTGTGTATGACTTTGTGTGTGTGTGCATGGCTCTCTCTCTCTCTCTCTCTCTCTCTCTCTCTCTCTCTCTCTCTCTCTCTCTCTCTCTCTCTCTCTCTCTCTCTCTCTCTCACACCACCTTATGAAATGTAACACTCCTCTTCCTAGGATAGACTTATTTAAGTCTAGTCTAGTTTATTCAGGTGGCCGTCTCTGGAACGCTCTTCCGAATGCCTTACGGGAAGCTACCAGCACAGATTCTTTCAAAAACAAATATATATCCCATTTAATGAAAATAGTATATTCTTGATTGTTATGTCCTTTGGGACAGAGTCACTCACTTTTGATTTATAGTTTTGTTCACGAAATTATGATGTTCTGCATACTATCCATTGTCTTGCAGAGTTGAAGTACTATTACATAGTATTCTGACTCTAATTGACTTGCACATTTTTGCTTTGCACCTTGTCATGAACATTTATAAACTACAATGTTTCATATAATGCACTTATGTACATAAACTTATACTGTTTTACTAATTATGTAAGTATGTAGTACTTAGTAGTTATTATAGTAGATTTAGTCCCTCTTTAGGGCGAGGGCCAGATGCAAACAAGTATACCAATGCTTATTCTGTTACCCTCGTAAAATAAAGAATTGTCATTGTCATTGTCATTGTCATTGTCTCTCTCCCCCCCCCACACACACACACACACACACACACGCACGCACGCACCCACACACACATACACACTCACACACACAAACTCACACACTCACACACACAAACACACACACACGCACGCACACACACACACACACACACACACACACACACATGCCGCCGCTTTTCATTGACCAGTGGTCATTCTGCGGACGGAGAGACAGGGCTGGGAGGGGCAGGGGTGTGAGACGAATACATCTCAGCTACCTCCGTCCGTACAGCGTGCGGCGCAGTGGACAGGTCTTAAGCATATAGAGCATGCAATTTAAAAAAAACATTCTCACTCATAATGCTTTATTGCGCCTGTCATAACGATAATTATCACTAGTCTGAGGAGAGAACGTGTCACGTATGGTCCGACCTGCATAATAGCATTTTTTTATTATAATTTTTTGTTCCTTATTTATTGACAAGATTAGTTAGGAAAGTGATACTTCATAGTAATGTGTACAGACATGTTTCGTGTACTTTTTATTTATTTTTTATTTTTATTACAAAGTATTAGTATTAAAAAGTAATCAAATGTAATAGAGCATAAAATAATTGGGTTTTCAAATAAATACATAAACAATTAAATAAATACATAAATACATAGATGAGACAAATACATGTTTTTATAAATATATAACTAAAAGTATAAATCAATAGAAAAAGAAATGAATATACCAAATGAATAAAAAAAAAATCAAAGAAAAAATCAATAAATACATAAATAAAATAATCAGATAAATACAAGTATTAAGAATACATCAGAAATGCAATAGATATATGAATAATACAAATACAAGGATTAGAAAGAGATAAGGAATACCAAATTAAAAGAGAAACAAATCGCGGTTCCTAAGGCTATAAAGATATGAATAGATCAAGTAATCAATTCATCAATCAATATGTCAATCACTCATTCACTCATTTAATCGACAAATCAACTAAACAACTAACAAACCAACCAACAAACAAACTACTACGTACAGTGACTTCTATTCAGGCGCACAGCTACCAAGCAATTACAAACATGTGACATGTAATGGAATAAAAACAGCCAATCAGTGACCAGCAGATAAAATGGTTTCTTGATGTTTTACCATAACGTCCGTTCCCGCGCTAATTCCATCTGGCAAAATGCTGATTGGCTAAATCATCTCCAAGAGTGCACATATTTTCTTTTCCCCTGATGTCATTCAAGGATTAGTGAGGATTTCCTGGCATCCATGTTTAACCTGCTTCTGGGAAAGAATCAGAAAACAACAGTGATGGGTTGTGAGAAACGAAGGCAAGTTATTTAATTTTTTCATTTTTTTCATTTCATTTTCATTACTTTATTGTCCCATCGCTGGGAAATTCGGGTCGCTTCCTCCCAGTGGAAAGCTAGCAGCAACGGAGTCGCGCTACCCAGGTGTCTGCGTGTTTAGGTGTATTCAGCCACCTGCACTTATGGCAGAATGACCAAGGTCTTTTACGTGCCATTGTGATGACACGGGGGTGGGACATGGCTTCCGTCTCTGGGTCTGCACATAAAGTTGACCCGTGTCCGTCCCGGCCCGAATTCGAACCTGCGACCTTTCGATCACAAGTCCAGTGCTCTACCAACTGAGCTACCGGGCCCCCAACAATATGGAACAACAACAACAACAACAACAACAACAACAACAACCAACACCACAAACAACACAAACAACACCACCACCACCACAACAACAACAACAACGACAACGACAACGACAACGACACCAACACCACCACCACCACCAACAACAACAACAACAACAACAACAAGAACAACAACAACCACAACCACAACCACAACGACAACGACAACGACAACGACAACGAAGACTGGTGTAATGTTGCATTGTTTTTGTCTCGTAAAATAAGCTGTTGGTTGAGTTCGTACCTGGTAGTATACCGTCATTTGTGTCATGTCGACAGGGTCATTCTCAGAGTCATGGTCCAAAAGCGTGACATTCTCACATAGTCAAAAAGCTCCAAGAAACTTGTTGGTTTCCCTTATATGGATCGGCAAAGTACGTAACCGCCCAAAACCATGTTCGGTCGAGGCATTGACAATTTGACGGACACGGAAGTTAAACTGCAAGTCTCGCGCTCAATAACCAACCATTTCTACTGTTGTGAGCATTTCTGGTTCCAGGCTATTTTGAATCACATTTTGCTTAAACCAACAACAACAACAACAACAACAACAGCAACAGCAACAGCAACAACAACAACAACAACAACAACAACACAAGTCAGAGACCACGATGCTAAAGTACCAACACTATAAACAAGGAAAAGCCTTCAGTAGCGAGGACAGAGCTACAGAACGAAGATGCACAACTTTCCATTTCCATTTCAATTCCATTTCGTTTGCGGCCAGCAACGATTGCCTTTTTTCCTCCAGCGCTGGGAAGAATTCCTCCGCGGTAAAGAAGCAGTTCGATTGATTTGCTGCTCGCCTTTAATCAGTTCTTGTCTGAGAGACGGCCAGCCTTGCGGAGTGGGGTTAGTTTGTTGGTTGGTTGCTTGCTTGCTTGTCTGCTGGTAGGTTTGTTGGAAGGTTGATTGGTTGGTTGGTTGACTGGTTGGTTGATTAGTTGGTTGGTTGGTTGGTTGGTTGACTTGTTGGTTGGTTGGCTGGTTGATTGGTTGACTTGTTGGTTGGTTGACTGGTTGGTTGATTAGTTGGTTGATTGGTTGACTGGTTGATTGGTTGGTTGGTTGGTTGGTTGACTGGTTGGTTGATTAGTTGGTTGGTTGGTTGACTGGTTGGTTGGTTGATTGGTTGATTGGTTGGTTGATTAGTTGGTTGGTTGGTTGGTTGGTTGACTTGTTGGTTGGTTGGCTGGTTGATTGGTTGACTTGTTGGTTGGTTGACTGGTTGGTTGATTAGTAGGTTGATTGGTTGATTGGTTGGTTGGTTGATTGGTTGACTGGTTGGTTGGTTGGATGGTTGGTTGGTTGGTTGACTGGTTGGTTGATTAGTTGGTTGATTGGTTGGATGGTTGACTGGTTGATTGGTTGGTTGGTTGGTCGGTTGGTTGACTGGTTGGTTGGTTGGTTGGTTGACTGGTTGGATGGTTGGATGGTCGGTTAGTCGGTTGGTCGGTTGGTTGGTTGGTTGATTGGTTGGTTGATTTGTTGATTGAGTGAGTGAGTGAATGAGTGATTCAGTAAGTGAAGGAGTGAGTTAGTTTATCAAATTGAAAGACAGTCAGAAAAGTACAGTCGACTCAAAGTTTGAAAGCAAGCCACCAAGTCATTGTCGACATTGAGCGCTTTTTGTCACAATACCCCTCAATTGCAATGACGCAAAAAGTCCCGTTTTTGACCGCTTTTGCAATCGACACCCGCATCGGTAGGAATAGAATAGCACACGCAATACGCAAGCTAGCTCAACAAAACAACCTGTTCTGGGTAGATAATTGATTCGGCTTTCTTATCGTATGTACACGTTGCACAGTTTTGCATATTGTGATTTTATGTCGATTGTTAATTGGGCCCTTCCGTTTTTGTCCAGTCGATTTTGAGGATACTCTTATTTGAGCGTCGGTCGCGTGGTCCCTATCAAATGCATCTTAAATCCGAAAGGTGATCCAGATAGTCGAGTAATCGACCTTAACTGGCATGTAACGTTTTGATTAAATAACACGTTAATTAATGCTTTAATATTGGTGCGAAATCTGTTGCAACATTTTTTGGACACAGTCTACATGTCGACCTACATTTGCCACCACGGTCCTAAAAGTTGCATAAGGAATGATCCCCCCTTTGGTGCCAGGGGGGGATAACTTGCAGGGAGGGGAGAGAAGTACTTGGCACTTCACTAATGCTGCAAAGAACGGTTAAATGGCGTCTGAGCACGCATGCACTGAGACAGCAGATTATCGACAGAATGATATGTAGATTGCGAAATGGGAAGAAGGCTTCTGACAGACAGAAGAGGGAAGGGATTGGGTTAGAAGCAAATGTGAAGTTCAAGGTTAGGGGATACGTTTTGCTCGTCTTGTTTGCTTTCGATTTGATTTGTTTGTACGATTTTCTTATGTGTACTGATAGTTCGTTCATGTTGTTGTTGTTGTTGTTGTTGTTGTTGTTGTTGTTGTTGTTGTTGTTGTTGTTGTTGCTGCTGCTGCTGCTGCTGTTGTTGTTGTTGTTGTTGTTGTTGTTGTGCGAAATGCCAAAGTGACCCAACAATCATGTTTCACCATTTTCTTACGTAATCCAACAAGATGCCTTGACATAGCTTACCCAAGATATAGAGAATTCTCCCTCTTGCCGAGACAAATACGTCCATGTAGGCTTTTGACGTAATTATTTCACGTGCGGAGCCTGATGTGAGCCTGATCGAGGACCACGCTGTCCTGCCGGGACAATAATAAATCAATTTGTAAATAATGACTGTTTACTAATCCTTGCAAGAAGGTCAATGAAACTGTGTATAATTTCAAATGGATAGATGCCTGAGACATCACTTTAGCGCTCTGAGAGCTCCGTGCACCTGGAAGTGTTAAGCACAGTAACTTTGACGATAATCGAATTTCCTCCGAACATTAATTTAACACTTACTTTTTTGAGTTTTTTTCAAAATGTATTGATCAATTTGTTCGACCGTTCTTCTGTCTTGCATAATGTTTCCGTGGATGGCCACGTTTCTTATCTGTACATATGTTCAACCTAGTTTTCTACTTCTGTCCTCTCTCCAAAATGTGTTCCTTTTCATCGTTCTCTCTTTTCGTCTTATTCTGCTGTCATTCTTTACCTGCGGTCTGTCTTTTTCTCCACAATGTATCTTCTATTTGTTCGTTAATTTGTTTGTCTTTTGTTTCTTTTCGGTCTCAATGTGACTGTCTTTCCTGTGCTTGTCTTTTCCTGTCAAGTCATTTGGTCAGTCTGTTTCATTTATTCATTTTGTGTTTTTTCCTCTCCTCATGACTATTATTATTCCTCTGCCGCTTGCAAAGTGATCTCATTTCCATAGATTATATTGTAAGACATAGACAAATGAGGAGGAGGAGAAGAGAACGAACGAACGAACGAACGAACGAACGAATGAACGAACTTTATTACTCAAGGATGGAGATTGTAGGCTCACGCCTAGTCTTACAATCTGTCCCTGCTAAAATTAAGACATAAGAATAAAGACAATAAAAGGACAATTGTCAATCGCAATCATACAGTATTACTAATTACAACATTAACTATACGAATACATAATGCATGATAGAACATTGAAATGTACATGTATGTCAATATAATACAAAGGAAAAGAAAAGTCAACTCGCACACACACGCGCGCCGCATGCCTGCAATCACGTTCGCACTCAATACAACACACACACTCACACACACACACAAACACACACACACACACACACACACACACACACACACACACACACACACACACACAACCTGTAGGTTTGTTGGAAGGTTGATTGGTTGACTGGTTGACTGGTTGGTTGATTAGTTGGTTGATTGGTTGTCTGGTTGACTGGTTAGTTGGTTGGTTGATTAGTTGGTTGATTGGTTGATTGGTTGGTTGATTGGTTGATTGGTTGGTTGGTTGGTTGACTGGTTGAGCGAGAGGGAGAGAGAGAGAGAGAGAGAGAGAGAGAGAGAGAGAGAGAGAGAGAGAGAGAGAGAGAGAGAGAGAGAGAGAGAGAGAGAGAGAGAGAACTCAGAACGTTATTACAAAGGAATAACAGTTTTCTAATCTTACAACCTGTCCCTCATACAAACAACTGTATACAGGCGTACACCACGTTTAAAAAAAGGAAACAACACGTATTCAGTTTATATTCGCATTAAATCGTACAAGAGAGAGAGAGAAAGAATGTGGTTCTAGCCCAATCCGGAAAAAGAAGGATGAGGAGGAAGTAAATTGATGAGGATGACACTAAACACATGCAGATAGCAGCCAGCGAATTGCATAACGCCAAGCAGTTCAGTTCAACTCATTTGCACACAAGCTAGTTCGCGCAATGCCTACGGTCGACATGCTGTAAAGGGCAAGTTGGCACCTCTGGAATCATCTTCGAACCCCATCCCTCACCTCCACCCAGTTTCCCCTTCAACCCCCTCCCCCCATCTCCAAACAACCCTTCTACTACTCCTCACTCAATCACTCATCACCTCCCGCGGGACGCATCCCCCTCCCCCCCTTTGCTGTCCCCTCACCCCCCTCCCTTAACCCTCACCCCCCCCCCCCACGACTTGTTTACAAGAAGCGCCAAAGAACTGACCACCAGGGTCTAAGAAAGCACGCGCGCTGCAGGGAAGCTACTTTTATCTCCTCTCCACCGCCAAAAGTGCTTTAGCCATCAGAGATGCGCTCTGTCCGGTCTCATCTTCCCCGGCCGGACAGTAGCTCTGGCTTCTGGTATGGTGGCCCGTCTGTGACAATAGTAGAGAGAAATGATGGGTCAGAGAGGATCGCTGAGATAAAGACAATGATGTGTGTTGACATTCAAGCAGTGTTGGTTTAAACACGATTTTATTCTGACAATACAGGGTGGGGTGTACGTAGAGGTTACATGCCGAGTCTCAGTGATTATTAAAAATAATGGTCGAAGTTGGCGGATCATGAAAAATGCGAGCTTCAGCGAGCTTTTTCATGACCGCGAACTGAGACCATTATTTTTAATAATCACTGAGACGAGGTGTGTAACCTCTTTATTCCTCCTTTCTTCAGTTATTCAAAGAAAACAGGAGTTTTTGTGCGAAAGTTTGATCGAATCCGAATCACTCAACCAGTCAACCTGCGCAGGCGATCGATTAATGCGCGGTTGTATAGTTCCGTGCAAATCATTCCATTCTGTTAACACTTCTTGTCAGTTTCCCTGTTTTAGACTAAAATCAAGTACACAGATGTAGAGGTTACATGCCGAGTCTCAGTGATTATCAAAAATAATGGTCGAAGTTCGCGGATCATGAAAAATGCGAGCTTTAGCGAGCTTTTTCATGACCGCGAACTGAGACCATTATTTTTGATAATCACTGAGACGAGGTGTGTAACCTCTTTATTCCTCCTTTCTTCAGTTATTCAAAGAAAAGAGGAGTTTTTTTGCGAAAGTTTGATCGAATCCTATTCTCTCAACCAGTCAACCTGCGCAGGCGATCGATTAATGCGCGGTTGTATAGTTCCGTGCAAATCATTCCATTCTGTTAACACTTCTTGTCAGTTTTCCTATTTTAGGCTAAAATCAAGTACACAGATATGCTGTTATTCTGCTGTGGCGGCAAAGGCAGATATTGTGTGTTCTGTATATGTTTTGGTATCGCTTAGGGTAATGTTTTTTCGTCAAATGGGACTAGCAGACGAACTTTTGCACCCGTGTTCCAACGTTAAAAACTGTATGAAGTTCAGTTTTCCGGGGAAAATAGTGTATGAAACCCCTTTATGTTGTTTAAATTGATGAGATGTGTGCATTTGGTTGCGTGTGATCTGTTTATTAAATGAAATATTATTGAAAACTGACCGTCGGATTGCAGTCTGTTGTCGAAGGAACTGAGTGAAAAGAAGGGGAACTACTCTTGTCGCTAGACAAAGTATGAGTTACTTGCCTTGGGAAATTGCTTGTGATGAACGGCTTGAGCCACGGCAGATGAGATTCAGAAAACAACCGAACTCATGGATTTTATATGGAGATTCATGTGTTCAGGCCTGTAGTTGTTAATTTAAATGCGGTATGTTTGTATTGTTTGCTCCAGAGATGTATACTTCGTACATTAGAGCGTTCTGAACTTTTCAGTCGCAAAAAGTAGTACCGAAACAGAACAACCTCTCAACCCATTGCACTATCGAGGATTCAGGCTGTTGCTGGGTCGTTATTTGTTTGGTTGCTGGGTCATTATCGAAAAATAACTACCCCTACAAGTTTACAGAGGTAAAGAAGCAGAGGGGGGAATAAATGCTGTTATTCTGCTGTGGCGGTAAAGGCAGATATTGTGTGTTCTGTTTATGTTTTAGTATCGTTTAGGATAATGTTCTTTCGTCAAATGGGACTAGCAGACGAACTTTTGCACCCGTGTTCCAACGTTAATTACTGTATGAAGTTCAGTTTTCTGGGGAAAATAGTGTATGAAACCGCTTTATGTTGTTTAAATTGATGAGATGTGTGCATTTGGTTGCGTGTGATCTGTTTATAAAATGAAATATTGTTGAAAACTGACCGTCGGATTGCAGTCAGTGTTGTCGAAGAAACTGCGTTAAAAGAAGGGGAACTACTCTTGTCGGCAAGAGTATGAGTTACTTGCCTTGGGAATTTGCTTGTGATGAACGGTGTGTGAACGGCAGATCTAGATTCAGAAAACAACCTAACTCATGGATTTTATATGGAGATTCATGTGTTCAGGCCTGTAGTTGTTAATTTAAATGCGGTATGTGTGTATTGTTTGCTCCAGAGATGTATATTTCGTACGTATAGAGCGTTCGGAACTTTTCAGTCGCAAAAGTAGTACCAAAACAGAACAGCTTCTCAACCCATTGCACTATCGAGGATTCAGGCTGTTGCTGGCTCGTTATTTGTTTGGTTGCTGGGTCATTATCGAAAAATAACTAGCTCTACAAGTTTACAGAGGTAAAGAAGCAGAGGGGGGAATAATACCCATTATTCCCCCCTCTGCTTCTTTACCTCTGTAAACTTGTAGGGGTAGTTATTTTTCGATAATGACCCAGCAACCAAACAAATAACGACCCAGCAACAGCCTGAATCCTCGATAGTGCAATGGGTTGAGAAGCTGTTCTGTTTCGGTACTACTTTTTGCGACTGAAAAGTTCCGAACGCTCTAACGTACGAAGTATACATCTCTGGAGCAAACAATACAAACATACCGCATTTAAATTAACAACTACAGGCCTGAACACATGAATCTCCATATAAAATCCATGAGTTCGGTTGTTTTCTGAGTCTAGATCAGACGTTCATCACAAGCAATTTCCCAAGGCAAGTAACTCATACTTTGTCTAGCGACAAGAGTAGTTCCCCTTCTTTTCACTCAGTTTCTTCGACAACAGACTGCAATCCGACGGTCAGTTTTCAACAATATTTCATTTAATAAACAGATCACACGCAACCAAATGCACACATCTCATCAATTTAAACAACATAAAGCGGTTTCATACACTATTTTCCCCAGAAAACTTAACTTCATACAGTTTTTAACGTTGGAACACGGGTGCAAAAGTTCGTCTGCTAGTCCCATTTGACGAAAAAACATTATCCTAAACGATACCAAAACATATACAGAACACACAATATCTGCCTTTGCCGCCACAGCAGAATAACAGCATATCTGTGTACTTGATTTTAGCCCAAAATAGGAAAACTGACAAGAAGTGTTAACAGAATGGAATGATTTGCACGGAACTATACAACCGCGCATTAATCGATCGCCTGCGCAGGTTGACTGGTTGAGAGAATAGGATTCGATCAAACTTTCGCAAAAAAACTCCTCTTTTCTTTGAATTACTGAAGAAAGGAGGAATAAAGAGGTTACACACCTCGTCTCAGTGATTATAAAAAATAATGGTCTCAGTTCGCGGTCATGAAAAAGCTCGCTAAAGCTCGCATTTTTCATGATCCGCTAACTTCGACCATTATTTTTGATAATCACTGAGACTCGGCATGTAACCTCTACATATTGACGGACTGTGTGATGATATCTTCTGCTATAGTCTGTTGAGACAGTGATATCAAAATCGAGACCGGAGGTCGAGATTTTGATATCACTGTCGAAACAGACCAATAGCAGAAGATATCATCACACAGTCAGTCAATGTTAGATATATTGCTGATTCTCTGGACATTTTGTATTTACTGTAAAGCAATTACAAAAGTATTTGTCTCAGTTTTGGCTGTTCCATATCCCTCCCTCTGATTATTATTTCTTTTTGTTCACTCTTTTCTTGTACTTTTCAGTATTTCAAAATATCTTTTCTTTCAAAAAGTCTTTAGTCACTTGCATAACTAAATTCTGGGATCATTACATTTTCGTATATATTTGTTTGTTTTTAAATTTAGGTGTTTTTGTTTTTGAAGTGGGGAAGCAATAAAGAGGTCGTCGATATCAAAACTGATATCGACGGAAATGTCGTCGATATCACTTTTGCACTGAGCTCAGTTTTACCCAATTGACCAATGGAAATTCACGTAACATATGAAATAGCAATATTGTACGATATAAACATTTGTCACCACACAACAAGCTCAGATTATACTACATCTAGACAGAAATTGTTTTTCATAGTATGTCAAGGTCAGAAAATCGCTTATACCCTTATCAATTAACTCATTGTCTCCCAGGTACGGATATATATCCGAACCCACTCATTTGGCTCTATTTGAACAGGTACGGATATATCCGATCAGACTGTTAGCTTCAGTCACTTCCTGGAACGTTGATCTATCGCCTGCATTTCAGCGTTTTGATACACAGTTACTACACAGTTACTACAATTTTGAGTTACCTGCTGCAGCACAGCTGGTCTCGGCTAAAAAAAAAATATGGTCAACATAGGTGGGGTAGAAAGTGTTAAGTATGTAAGACAAAGTAAAGAATACAACAAAAGAAAAACCGGCACGGTTGGCCTAGTGGTAAGGCGTCCGCCCCGTGATCGGGAGGTCGTGGGTTCGAACCCCGGCCGGGTCATACCTAAGACTTTAAAATTGGCAATCTAGTGGCTGCTCCGCCTGGCGTCTGGCATTATGGGGTTAGTGCTAGGACTGGTTGGTCCGGTGTCAGAATAATGTGACTGGGTGAGACATGAAGCCTGTGCTGCGACTTCTGTCTTGTGTGTGGCGCACGTTATATGTCAAAGCAGCACCACCCTGATATGGCCCTTCGTGGTCTGCTGGGAGTTAAGCAAACAAACAACAACAAAAAACAAAAACAAACAACAAAAGAATCAGAGGAGGTAAATGAGGACGGAAAGGGATTTGACTTTAAAATAATCACAACACCAAGCAATTTCAGGCAGTGTTCTGTCATGTGGGGCAATTTTCAATGAACGAGTTCATAAACAAAAACAGTATGTCTCTTGAACAAAAGGACATGGCGACGAAAATGTTGTCCATGACTTCACTACCGAGCAAACATAATGCCTCACATGGAAGACAGACGTTAACACACAATTAATTATGTTATCCCACAGTTATCATCAGTATTAAGATACGCATGTTATACACTGAGCACAAACACATTAGGCAAAAAAAAAAAAAATAGGTGTGGTTACGGTAACATAGCCCAAAAAAATAGGGTAGGAAGGTAGGCAATCATTTTTTTGTTAAACTTTTTTTTTCTAATGTGTACAAATTAAACCTACTTGACAGGGAAATAAGTGTGCGACTCGGGCGCTTTCGCTTTCATT
>NW_027127699.1:30000-38292 GCF_037325665.1 Littorina saxatilis | reverse complement strand
AAATATTTAGGACAGTCGTCATTTAGAATTTTATACATGAACACAGCCTTGTTTAACGTCAACTGATCTTTCAAGGGGAGGAAATTCAAGAGCTTTAGTTTATCATCCGTGGACCTATTCAAATCATGCAGAATACGTTTTGCAGCTCGGCGATGCAGGGAATTGAGTCTTTTTAAATGAACATCGCTGCAGTTATCCCAAAGTGCCGATGCGAAGTTTATATGAGGCATTATGTGGGCGTAATAGAACATTTTGAGTGCTGCAGAATCAGCGTAATGCCTTAATTTAGATAACAGGTACACATTTTTTTATACTAGTTTGCAAATATTACTCAAGAGATAAAGACAGAGAGAGAGGGGGAGAGAGAGAGGGGGAGAGAGAGAGAGAGAGAGAAGGGGAGAGAGAGAGAGAGAGAGAAGGGGAGAGAGAGAGAGGGGGAGAGAGAGAAAGAGAGAGAGAGAAAGAGAGAGAGAGAGAAAGAGAGAGAGAGAGAGAGAAAGACACACACACACATACACAGAGAAAGAGAGAGAGAGAGAGATGTCAACAAAATCAAGGAAAAGAAAAGCCTAACAAAGAATTTCAAGTGGCAGTCCAACTTTTCGACCTGTTGCCAGGCCTTCCTCAGCGGCGTTTAATTCTGCGAGACGCCAATTCATGCATCAAGTACTAAGCAACACAATACCATAGTTAATTCTGTTACGAAACACAAAGCAAATATTTCAAAGATAAAATCTACAAGACTTGACTAAAATTAATGTAAAAAATCAACAACAAGAAGAAACAGAGGCGAAAACAGTATTTGACTTTCAATGTTTTTGCAGAGAACTTGTTTACGGCAATAGTGGAAACTAACATGTTTTATGAACGTGTTTATGTTTTGCAATCTTGTTTTCTGATTTATCCATCTATATATTTATTTACCTATTTTCACTTTACTTATTTAGTTCCGATCAAATGATCCGCTGCAAGAGCAGATTGTAAATAAAATCAGCGATACAAAATGCCTCCGTTTCACTTAGATGGCGTATGGAAATAATTAATAACCTTATTTTATGATGGGTGACCTCATTGCAAATTGCTGACATTTAAAAAACGATATCAAAAATAGAGTTACTAGACGGAGCCCTTCGGGGCGTTTAGTCATGCTTGAGACGTATATTCACATGTTTTGATAGAGTATGTCCTTATCTGCGACCAAAAGACAAATTGTTGCTTCAACAGTGCTTTGAGCGGATCATTAAGTATTGCACTTTCGCGTCTAATAACGTACGGTGTCTAAGATTAAATACGGCGAAGTGGTCTGAGCCTACAATGTTTAAATGTTTTATTGCATAACTTCTAAAAACTAGTTCCATGGTCTCATCCGTCCCCCCATCTACCCCCCCCCCCCCCTCATCCCCTATTTTTAAAAATAATCTTTTTTCTTTTCTTTTCTTGCTCCTCTTACAGTATCACAGTAAATGTTCCCAAATAGATCCTAGTTACCTAAGAGGACGTTAATCCCCAAAGTCAGCCAGTCAGTCAGTCATTAAAGGCAAAAGCGAGGTAACGCACAACTGGGTCCGACCAGTAAAGCTGTCGCTGCCTGTGTGACAACCACCATAAAAATCTACCACAGCGGGAAACTTTCAAGTTAAGTATTTTCAACCATCATGTGCCCGCATTCAACTTTACAATCAAAGGATGTCTGTTGAGATAATCGAATGGATCAAAACTTTGAAACCTGCGCGCATATTCTAAGCCAACTAACACATAATTGTTAAGGACATCATAAAATGGTTCTCGGTGAAAACTTGACCGAGGGCCATTTTACGACGTCCTTGACTCGAGTGTGCGCTGCTTCCTGGGCAAGGTAAAGAACACCGAAAATACTTCAATGCCGTTCTCGAGCTACGCTGACTTTTACAAAGGGTACAGCTGACACGGCTTACGTAATCTGGTTTCCTGGTCATTTGTGTGAAAAATCTGTCAAACAAAGAAGAAGAAGAAGAAGTGCGCGCAGAGAGAGAGAGAGAGAGAGAGAGAGAGAGAGAGAGAGAGAGAGAGAGAGAGAGACAGACAGACAGACAGACAGTCAGACAGACAGACAGACAGACAGACAGACAGACAGACAGACAGACAGACTTTCCGCACTCGTTAAAATGTCAGTCGATACTGGAATGAATGTTGAAACATTGTAAACCTAAAAAAAAAATAATAATAATATTAAAATTAAACATTCATACGAGTTACTATCTGTGACAAGGACGCATAAGAAGTACAGCAACTAAATATTAATCCGCTTACCCATTGCTCCTCTTCGCACCTCGGCCTGTGAGTCGTCCTTTTCCTGAGTACTTGCACACAAGTTTTGCGTATGCATACTTCAGTTCGTCTGGAAAAGGCTGTTTTGAATTCTTGTTCGCAAGTTGAACAGCACGACTGTATTTGACCACGTACACCAAATCGTTCTTTCTGGAAAAGTCTGCCAGCCGTTCGGTAAGATCATTTCAACTTCTGAATGTTTTCCCCAACTGTCATTTGTGCCATTTCTCAGCGATTGATCAACGGTGTGGTTATTATGGATGTAGTGAGTGTCGAATTGTGAGAATGCACAGTTCTGTCCGCCAAGTGGTTTTAAACACTGCGCGTATTTGCACCAAGTAATAACGTGTCACATCAAAATAGTTCTTTACCTGTCAGATAGTTTAGCGCCAAAAACATGAACCAATGATAGCCCATGGATTAGTAAGTCATATGATGTTGGGGCGGGGCCAATGAACTAATGTCAACACAGTAAGTATCAACCAATGTTTGGCTCCGCCCCCACATCACGTGGACTGGGTGGCCGAGTGGTAACGCACTTGCGCTCGGAAGCGAGAGGTTGCGAGTTCGACCCTGGGTCAGGGCGTTAGCAATTTTCTCCCCCCTTTCCTAACCTAGGTGGTCAAGTGCTAGTCTTTCGGATGAGACGAAAAACCGAGGTCCCTTCGTGTACACTACATTGGGGTGTGCACGTTAAAGATCCCACGATTGACAAAAGGGTCTTTCCTGGCAAAATTGTATAGGCATAGATAAAACAATGTCCACCAAAATACCCGTGTGACTTGGAATAATAGGCCGTGAAAAGTAGGATATGCGCCGAAATGGCTGCGATCTGCTGGTCGATGTGAATGCATGATGTATTGTGTAAAAAAATTCCATCTCACACGGCATAAATAGATCCCTGCGCCTTGAGTCCGAGTCTGGAGATACGCGCGCGATAGAAGACTTCATATATATAATCACGTGACCCATAAACCCATCGCCTGTAATTAGATCATACTATTACCGCTTCAGTTCTGAGACATCCTGCTTGCTGGCGCGCGCGCAGAGAAAAAAATTCCCTCTTTATCTTCACTTCTGATGCTCATCCTATTGTTGTTGGCACTCGGGTTTGTTTGTTTGTTTGCTTAACGCCCAGCCGACCACGAAGGGCCATATCAGGGCGGTGCTGCTTTTGACATATAACGTGCGCCACACACAAGACAGAAGTCGCAGCACAGGCTTCATGTCTCACCCAGTCACATTATTCTGACACCTGACCAACCAGTCCTAGCACTAACCCCATTATGCCAGACGCCAGGCGGAGCAGCCACTAGATTGCCAATTTTAAAGTCTTAGGTATGACCCGGCCGGGGTTCGAACCCACGACCTCCCGATCACGGGGCGGACGCCTTACCACGAGGATTGGGACTCGGGTAACAGGGAGCGAAGGGCAGTGCCCCACCTAGTGATCGAGTGCCACAACCCAGACTTTTCCCTTAATATATATATAGGTTTTAAACTCCTGCTTCCGGATTATACAAAACACATTAAAACATGTATTAAACAATGACGACTGCACGTGAGAGGGAACAATAAAGAGACCAAAAAGCAATGTACTCACGTTAAAATGACGAACACGGAACGAATAACAGCGACGTTTCGACCTAAGGGTCTTCTTCAGGCACAAAAACACAAAAATACACACACAAAAAAGAAGAAGAAAGACGATAGAACAAATGAAGAGAAGAATAACTGACAAAACAACTGCACTGCACAAACCAACAAATGACAAAGACTGGGGGTGATAAGATATTTAAAAATATCTGTTAAGATTGGATAAAATTGAGTACTTTGTATCACCTTGGTATAAGTGGGGTCCACATACGTAATCTGGGGGGATGGGACGATAAAATCGAGTGTTTATTTCATCCCAATGATGTTAAAAGTTATACAATCAGAGCCACATTTGGTTTACAAACAGTCAGACAGAGACTTAAAGTTTAGTGAAGAGCGGCTCTGCAGTTTCTGTCTTCTGCGTTGTGAAGAAAAACCGGCTTCGGAGGCAAACGCTTTTCCACCACGCCACAATCCTTACAACATTTTTGCGTGAAAACTGTCTGTCTGTCTGTCTGTCTGTCTGTCTGTCTGTCTCTCTCTCTCTCCCTCTCTCCCTCTCTCTCTCTCCCTCCCTTATGTGCTCCCTCTCTCTCCCTCCCTTCCTCCGTACCTCTCTCTCTCTCCCTCCCTCCTTTGCTCCCTCTCTCTCTCTCCATCCCTCTCTCCGTACCTCTCTCTCTCCCTCCCTTATGTGCTCCCTCTCTCTCTCTCCCTTCCTCCGTACCTCTCTCTCTCCCTCCCTCCTTTGCTCCCTCTCCCTCCCTCCTTTGCTCCCTCTCCCTCCCTCCTTCATTTGCTCCCTCTCTCTCTCCTTTCCTCCATACCTCTCTCTCTTCCTCCTTTGCTCCCTCTCTCCCCCTTCCTCCTTTGCTCCCTCTCTCTCTCTCGTTCTCTTTCTCAGTACCTCTCTATCTCCCTCCCTTCCTCCATACCTCTATCTCTCCCTCTCTTCCTCCGTACCTCTATCTCTCCCTCTCTTCCTCCGTACCTCTCTCTCTCCCTCCCTCCTTTGCCCCCTCTCTCTCCCTCCCTCCTTTGCTCACTCTCTCTCTCTCTCCCTTCCTCCATACCTCTCTCTCTCCCTCCCTCCTTTGCTTCCTCTCTCTCTCTCTCCCTTCCACCGTACCTCTCTCTCTCCCTCCCTCCTTTTCTCCCTCTCTCTGACTCTCTCTCCCTTCCTCCATACCCCTCTCTCTCCCTCCTTCCTGTGCTCCCTCTCTCTCCCTCCCTCCTTTGCTCCCTCTCTCTCCCTTCCTCCGTACCTCTCTCTCTCCCCCTTCCTTTGCTCCCTTTCTCTCCCTTCCTCCATACCTCTCTCTCTCTCCCTCCCTTCCTCCATACCTCTCTCTCTCTTCCTCCATACCTTTCTCTCTCTCTCTCCTTTGCTCCCTCTCTGTCTCTCCCTTCCTCCGTACCTCTCTCTCTCCATCCCTCCTTTGCTCCCTCTCTCTCTCTCCCTCCCTTTATCCGTACCTCTCTCTCCCTCCCTTCCTCCATACCTCTCTCTCTCCCTCCCTTCCTCCGTATCTCTCTCTCTCCCTCCCTCCTTTGCTCCCTCTCTCTCTCTCCCTTCCTCCATTCCTCTCTCTCCCTCCCTCCTTTGCTCCCTCTCTCTCTCTTCCTTCCTCCGTACCTTTCTCTCCCTCTCTCCTTTGCTCCCTCTCTCTCTCTCTCTTCCTCCGTACCTCTCTCTCTCCCTCCCTCCTTTGCTCCCTCTCTCTCTCTCCCTTCCTCCATACCCCTTTCTCTCCCTCCCTCCTTTGCTCCCTCTCTCTCTCCCTTCCTCCATACCTCTCTCTCTTCCTCCTTTGCTCCCTCCCTCTCTCTCCCTTCCTCCATACCTCTCTCTCTCTCTCCCTCCCTCCTTTGCTCCCTCTCTCTCCCTCCCTTCCTCCGTACCTTTCTTTCTCCCTCCCTCCTTTGCTCCCTCTCTCTCCCTCCCTCCTTTGCTCCCTCTCCCTCCGTTTCTGCGTACCTCTTTCTCTCCTTCCCTTCCTCCGTACATGTCTCTCTCCCTCCCTTCCTTTGTACCTCTCTCTCCCTCCCTTCTTCCGTACCTCTCTCTTTCCCTCCTTCCTTTGCTCCCTCTCTCTCTCCCTCCCTTCCTCCGTACCTCTCTCCCTCCCTTTCTCCATACCTCTCTCTCACCCTCCCTCCTTTGCTCCCTCTCTCTCTCCCTTCCTCCGTACCTCTCTCCCTCTCTTTCTCCGTACCTCTCTCTCCCTCCCTTCCTCCGTACCTTTCCCTCCCTCTTTTGCTCCCTCTCTCTCCCTCCCTTCCTCCGTACCTCTCTCTCTCCCTCCCTCCTTTGCTCCCTCTCTCTCTCTCCCTCCCTTTCTCCGTACCTCTCTCTCTCCCTCCCTTCCTCCGTACCTCTCTCTCTCCCTCCCTTCTACTTCTACAATTTGGCGAGCAATGAATGAAGTTCTTGATAAATCTCGAAAGAGATCGACCAATTCTCCGTCACAAATAACTCCAGAAGATTTTAATCAACACTTTATTTCGCTCGCAGAGAAACTGAAAGCCTGTCTCACGCAGAATGAGTCCCTTGATATTGATGTCTCTCTAGAAAAATTAAAAACATTTTGTGGACGAAAGTTGACTCAAAACGAAACGTTTTCTATTCCACCCATTACTGTCCACGAGGTTGGAAAACTGATAGAACAGATGGCGAATAAAAAGTCAATGGGTCCCGATAAGATTCCTGTCCGGTTGCTCAAACTTGCTTTACCATACATAATTGATTCACTGACTTATGTCTACAACCTTGGCATACAACAAAACGTTTTTCCCTCTATTTTAAAATGTGCCAAGGTAGTGCCACTCCCAAAAAACAAGGATCTTACGGACCCTAACAACTTTCGACCAATTTCCCTCTTACCTGCTTTATCTAAGCCTTTGGAGAAGCATATTCAGAAATATTTACTGGAATATATGGAACGAATGAATTTGTTTCATCCATTTCAGTCTGGATTTCGCTCTAAGCATTCATGCCACACTGCTCTCAGCTCTTTATGTGAAACTTGGTTATCAGCTATTAATGAGTCCGAAGTAACAGGAGCGTTATTCCTGGACTTTAAAAAAGCCTTTGACCTTGTAGACCACTCCTTATTATTAAAGAAATTACAATGCTACTTAAAAGATGACTCTGCTTGTGCCTTCTTCGAATCATATCTTTCAAAACGGAAACAATATGTATTCATCAACTGTAAAACTTCGTCGAATGATTTTGTCAAAAGTGGTGTGCCTCAAGGGTCTGTATTAGGACCTATATTGTTCTGTATTTATATAAATGATTTACCTCTTCATGTGTCAGATGAGAAAGTAAGATGTGAGTTCTTTGCGGATGATTCATCAATCCACACCAGTCAGAAGTCTTTGGTAGCCGTCAACCAATCTCTTCAAAAAAGTATAGATGAGATGACAGAATGGTGCACCACTAATGCAATGGTTATTCACCCTGTTAAGACGAAAAGTATGGTGATTACAACTAGACAAAAACACCAATTAAAACCCTTACAACTTCAACTGTCAATTGATTCAACTCAAGTGCAACAAGTTAAAGAGCATAAATTATTAGGGGTTACCGTTGATCAAGAATTGAAATGGCAAACTCACTTGAGTAAAATTTGCAAATTAGTATCTAAAAATTTGTACTTATTGTCTAAATTAAGACATTATGCTGATGTGGAAGCACTCAAGTTGTTTTATTACGCTCACATAATGCCCCATATCAACTTTGCTTCAACACTTTGGGATAACTGCAGTGATGTTCATCTCAAACGACTCAATTCTCTTCATCGCCGTGCTGCAAAACTAATTCTGCATGAGTCAAATAAGCCAACAGATGATAAATTAAAGCTCCTTAATTTCCTTCCCTTGAAAGATCAGTTGACGCTAAACAAGGCTGTCTTTATGTACAAAGTAATTAACAATAATGTTCCTGGATATTTAAAATCACATTTCAGACATGCCACAAAAAGATATGGGTCCCAGAACCTGATTCCCCCCATCCCTCGTCTAGACTTGTATAAGTCAAGTTTAGCCTTCTCAGGAGCGTCTCTATGGAATTCCATACCCCTACCCCTCCGAAATGCCTCTTCTGTGAAAACGTTTAGGCGCCAGTTTCATTCCCGCTTAATGGGTAAATAGAACACTTTTCATGTCTGATATTTTTAGTGCTTTTTACATTTAGTCAAGTTATGTTTGTATTTTGATTTGTTCTTTATGTGTATGTATTGATAATGATATACATGCGAATGATTGGGACAATTCCTCCCCACATTTGTTTTCTCCCTTTTGTTATTAGTTGTTTTGGATGTTTATATGCAATGCATTATTGCAACTATGCTGCAATTTCCACCCTATATTGTTTTTCCCATTTTT
>NW_027127699.1:2500-25000 GCF_037325665.1 Littorina saxatilis | reverse complement strand
AATCAAGTCTCGTGATCGTGATCGTCATTTGTTTTCGTGATCGTGATGGGCATTATTGCAAAGCATTTTATTTTCAACGTACATTTTCACAGCTGTATCACTCTATGATCCTCTATTCGTCGATTTTGACAGCGATTGCTTCCCTTTAAGAGAACTAATCACACACAAAAAGAGATCCAATCAGAAGGCAAATTGCAAAAGTCTGCCAAATTTCATCCAATGGAAGGGCTTCGTGCAAAAGTTTTGAGTGCATTCAGTCAAATTCGAATTCGAAGATCAAAAATGGCGTGCAGCGGTACTGTCATCGAACTTCTGTTATATTTTGTGGATTCAAGCCAGACCAAAGCAGGCGGCGAGAATGCCTTCCTTGGTGGAAAGGTTCAGGTCAGTCTTTCCGAAGACGACATATCAAGGTATGTTGATCTATGTTGCTCTATGACTGTTCTGAATGTAGGCAAAGATCTTGAAATTTGTTCAAGATCTTTGAGTTTGAGTGAGATCATTGACATTGTCGACATTGCCACGTCCGGCTGTCACTCACTCAGTGTGACCTCGACTGACTGGCTCGAGATCGAGTCTGCGTGTTGCCACAACCGAAACTAGAAATGCGTATTTCATCCCAGCAACGTGGACACGCTTGGCATAGATTCTAATTGTCGCTTCTTTGCATAAAGCTTGGATTTATTTTAGCGCCTGTAAACTTTAATATCAACAATGGGTTAAATTCAGAAACAATGGCGGGGAGACGTGCCAGTTTGGGTCACTTGATCCTCATGTCAAAGACGATCAAAGTCATGTTCGTTGGGGATTTTGTCAGGCATGCTACTTTTCCGGTAATTGCCGGAAATCCGATAAAGCCGTTTTCAAAATCCGGTAAAGTCAAATTTATTCCGGTGAAGTTGAAAAATTTCCGCAAAAACGATCCGTGTGAATATCGCGCAACGCGACCGGGCGCCGGTCTCAATGAAGCCAGCGCACAGTAGTGTTGTTTTCACCAGTTTGGAGGTGTGTTGAATGGTGGTGGGGGGAGGCTAAAATGGGATTTTTAACAAGATCACAACACTATTACAGCCCTGAAAATGATGCCCAGAATGCACCAGATTGCACAGATTTTAACCGTTTTTTGAGAAAAAAAATACGGGGGGTGGCATGCCCCCGGACCCCCCTAGTTGGCTCGCCTGCTTCGCAGGCTCAGGCTTGTGGCTTCGCCACTGGCACTGCGCGCTTCTTTCAGGTAAAACCATTTTTGGCCTGTAGCATTCCTGTTTGTTTTTCAAGGCCATGAAACCAGGCGATGGTGTACCTCAAACTGTATGGCAAAGTTGAAAATAAAGAACCCATCACACATACATGTACTTTAATTTCAATCCACCCAATAGTTTTTGAGAAAAGGGGTTTGCAAGATTTATCTCTGGAAATGTGAAATTGTGCAAGTATATATTCATGTGTGTGAGTGAGGGTGTGGGAGTTGAATGTGTATGAGTGGAGAGAGAGAGAGAGAGAGAGAGAGAGAGAGAGAGAGAGAGAGAGAGAGAGAGAAAGAGAGAGAGAAACATTGAAAACAACATTCTTGTTACTGATTACAAATCATGATATGTATTTCTATGTGTCACTGTGTGTATGAAAGAGAATTCAAATAATAATAATAAAAAAGTGCAACAGTTCTCACTTTGTGTTGAATAAACAATAGATCCAGAGGAGCGAATTACTGTGTGGTTGTGTTTACTTTGACACGTGCTTTCTGTACATGCAACTTTTACCGTGACCGTGATTTGCCACTGGTGTTCGTGATCGTGAAAACAAAAATCAAGGCAACTGTGATCGTGAAAGCTAAAATTTCCCTTCCCGTGATCGTGATGATACCCCCCCTTTGGGGCCCTCTGTGATCGGGAAGCTAAAATTTCTCTTCCCGTGATCGTGATGATACCCCCCCTTTGGGGCCCTCTATATCATGTAAATGACGGGCAATGGTAGATCTTAACACATCCCCTTGTCTTCCCAAAACATCGCCAATCTAAGCTTCAGCTGTCAAGATTTCACTTTTACCGCACTAGCTGTATTTGGATCATTCCGAATCCCCTCCAACAGAACGTGTCAAACTCGCCCCTTCCACAAGCGAACTGTCTTGGGGCGGTATTCAAAAGTACTGGGAAATGTGAATTGGTGATAGCGGCTATCACCGTTTTAGCTAAAGGGCTCTAAATTCCGACTACCACAACTACGGCGATATTACCGTTCTGTACAAATCCCGATCAGGGGAGCGTGCGAGAAAAGCCCTGTCGCCAGCACTGTCTACATGTATTACCAAACCGACCTGTACTCCCACAGCCACAGTGACATTACAGTTCTCTACAAATCCTGTTCTGGGGAGCGTTCTATGAAAGTTCTGTGTCAATCCCGTTCAGGGGAGCGCGCGAGAAAAACCCTGTCTCCAGCACTGCCTACATGTATTACCACACCGTCCTGTACTCCAACAGCAACAGCGACATTACAGTTCTGTACAAATCCCGATCGGAAGAGCGTGTGAGACAAATTCTGTTGCCAGTACTGTCTATCCCCAAACCGCCCTGTACTGCCACAGCTACACCAATATTAAAGTTCGGTATCAATCCCGTTCTGGGGAGCGTGCGAGAAAAACCCTGTCGCCAGCACTGTCTGTTATATCCCCAAACTGTCTTGTACTTCCACAGCTACAGCGATATAACAGTTCTCTACAAATCCCGTTCTGGGGAGCGTAACAACCCTGTCGCCATCACTGTCCATTACGAAATCGCCCTGTACTGCCACGGCTACGGCGATATTACAGTTCTGTACAAATCCCGTTCAAGGGAGCGTTCTAGAACAACCCTGTTGCCATCACAGTCCATTACGAAATCGCCCTTTACTGCCACGGCTACAGCGACATTACCGTTCTTCACAAATCCCCTGGTGGAGAGCGTGCGAGGCGCACCCTGTCACCAACCCCGTCAGCAACCGCACCGTCCTCGGTCCACCCATCTTTGGCCGGCGCCTCCGTCGGCTTACCCGTCATGGGTTCCATCTCTTTTGGCTCCCGGAAGTCAATGGTGCGCTGACGTAAGCAGTGCATGATGTCAAAGCGGGCCGGCAGCCAGCCGCGGGTAAAGACGAGCTGAGTGAGGAGGGAGACGACGATGATGACGACGACGCTGCACAGCATGATGAAAGTCCTGAAGGGAAAGAACTGGCCGTACACGGGGTCGTACAGGGGAAACTCGATCGCCGCTGGCAGTTTCAGCAGAGGCTCGCCGGCCAAGATGCGAAGCAGGAAGCTCAGAAAGAAGCCCGACAGACAACCGTAAGAGTTTGAGCGACGGAACCAGAGGACGAGGGTCAGCTGCGGGAAGAGCACGACGTACATGAGGTCCGAGCACAGGACGAACAGGCCGTAGATGGACTCGGCTGTCACTGCGATGACCGTGGCCAGGCAGCCGCACACCACGATGGACACCCTCAGCACCCACACCAGCTCCGTGCCTGAAGCCTGCAAGGGTAGAGAGACAGAACTGTGTGACTTGAGCATTATCCACACTTTGCTAGTTGTCCTCTGTATCCACACCAGCTCCGTGCCTGAAGCCTGCAAGGGTAGAGAGACAGAGCTGTGTTACTTGAACATTATCCACACTTTGCTAGTTGTCCTCTGTATCCACACCAGCTCCGTGCCTGAAGCCTGCAAGGGTAGAGAGACAGAGCTGTGTTACTTGAACATTATCCACACTTTGCTAGTTGTCCTCTGTATCCACACCAGCTCCGAGTCTGAAGCCTGCAAGAATAGAGAGACAGAACTGTGTTACTTGAATATTATCCACACTTTGATGACCCCCTCTGCATCCACACCAGTTCTGTGTCTGCAGCCTGCAACGGTAGAGAGAGAGAGATGGACCTGTTTTACTTGAGCAGTATCCACACTTTGCTAGGTGTCCTCAGCATTTACACCAGCTCCGTGCCTGAAGCCTCTAAGGATAGAGAGACAGAACTGTGTTATTTGAAATCCACCCACACATTGACGACCCCTCCTTGTGTCTTATGGGGTCAAAACTAAATCTCACGTTGACTCTTGTGACAATGCTAGCAAGTGTCGTCCTAGACTGGAATTCCAAACGATATCATTCGGTTTTCAACTTGTGTCTTGATGATGTCAAAACGAAGTCTTAACAAAATACCCGTGTGACTTGGAATAATAGGCCGTGAAAAGTAGGATATGCGCCGAAATGGCTGCGATCTGCAGGCCGATGTGAATGCGTGATGTATTGTGTAAAAAAAATTCCATCTCACACGGCATAAATAAATCCCTGCGCCTTGAATATGTGCACGATTTTAATTGCATAAAAAAAATATAAAAAAATAAAAAATAAAAAATAAAAAAATCCCTGCGCTTAAGGCTGTTCTTAACCAGACGAACCATTGGTTCGCCGAACTAAGGTTCGCGAACCATGGTTTGTGTCTTAACTGGGTGAACTTGTTCGGCAAACTCAAGGACTAGTTCGTCCAGTTAAGACACGAAACCTGGATCGCCGACAAACGAGGGGAGCTCACTCCGAGTCGACAATAAAAGCAAGTAAGTTATTCCCCTTCCAAAAATGGCTGCCTCCAAGACGAAATCACCGATTGAGTGGTAACTCCGTGCTGGTTGTCGATTTGGGTCTCTCCTTCTGACTTGATCATGGTGCACGAAGCCTGGTAATCTTGAACTTTAGTGTGTTAAATTCATAGCTCAGAATCGAGTGGCATACTTTACTTATTTTAGATCCAAGTACCTGTAATCAAGCCCAAGATTGCAAGAACATTTATCATGAAATTAATTGACGGATTAAGCTCCAAACCTAAGCATAATTAATTAATTTGGTTGTTTGATCGGCGAAAATGGCGTAGGTTGTCAACCAAGGGACTTCAATTACACGACAAAGTTGCCTCCCCTGTCCGCTGACACGGATAATTCCTTCTTTGACGCATGTAAACAAAATGCATTCGTACCAGAGTACGCTATGATTCGTACAGTTCATCGGAGTTCATTCCGTGACTTTAAAGGGATCTAAAAGACTTGTTATGATTACAAGTGCAGGTTCTCCAAATTTGGAGGCTTGAATGCCTCTGAATTATGAGCTATGAATTTAACACATTAAAGTTCAAGATTACCCGAAGCCTTCCATGTCATTTACCCTCCTGGGTTAAAGGTTATAAATTGATTCGAGAAAATAACATGACTGGTATGGACTGATCATTGTGTCTACCGTGGAGCCATCGGGGTTCTATGGGAAATGCTACACACAAAAACTTGCCTGTGAAAAGGGAAAGACGGTGACCAAAAATAAATGATGATAGCGATATTTCTAATTGTGGATCAGCAGAGTCGAGAAGCATACATGATGTTTACCAAAGTGTGTGTGCGTGTCTGTCTGTCCACGTGTGTGTTTGAGCTCTTTTCGGTACAGAATATGAGTTTGGGGATTGAGTGAAGAGGGAGACCTAAAAAAAAAACTACTCGGTATTTTGGTTCTTTTTATCACAATTCAGTCTGTTTTAATTTTCAAGTTATATCAGAAATTTTCTATTTGCACTGATACACTGGAATCCCTTGTGGATGTATTGCTTTAAGGGTCTACAAATAGTACTACTGAACCAAAATCATCCTGTTTCTTTACGTTTTGAGCAATTCAATTGTCTTGTTTTTTTTGTTTTTTAAAAATTTGATTCCTCTTCATTCTTCTCAAAAAAAAGCTTTCATTGCGATAAACAAAACATTACTGGATAGACATTTTCTTGGAGAACGTCTGTATTAGCAAGCATTTAAAGTAGGAGGACGATATGGAACGTACGATAAAAGGATGTGCTTTAGCTTTCTGTCTCATCATTTATAAATGTTGCCCTTCAATCACACACACACACACACACTTTTGATCCAGCTCCAACCATATTTCATAAGGCTTTATTCAGGGTTGTCTCTTGTTCTTAAACATCCGATTTCTAAGCACACGTCTGTGCTGAGAATATGAACATGAACCGATATGAACATCAATGTCAGCCGCCTTTTTATTATGAAATAATGTTCATTTGTGTTCCAAACACTTCCGAAGAATACTTGTTGGTGTGTCTTCAGTCGCCCTGACATCATCACAACTCGACCCTGTCCTGCAAAAATACAAATATATACAGGGTGACACCCAAACATTCAACCCAAACAAATGCTTATTTCTTTAACATCTGTTGACCGAATTAGTTATCTTTCTTTTTTTCTTTCTTTTTTTTGTGGTCCCTGTCCTGTCCTGTCTTGTCTTGTCATGCCTTGTCTTGTCATCCCTCTATTGGCCTACTGGCAACCTTTTCCTAACTTGTCTTGTCTTGCCATGTCTTGTCTTGTCTTGTATTGTATATACATTTAGCATACATTTGGGTAAAGGTTTGCGAACAGGTAAGGGGTGTAAGAGAGAGAGAGAGACAGAGACAGAGACAGAGACAGAGAGAGAGATGGTGGTGGTCTATGTTACATTACACAGGTCAACACAGTTGCAAGTTCATAGGTTAAAGGCTGCCCTTTTCGTAGCGTTCATTAATTAATTCCTATTGTTTACATGTGCCAATAATGTTATAAAACTGTACCTAAGGGGATATAATAACGATTGGCTGTAGCTTTCAAAAACAGAAAAAATTATTTCAGTATTGCAAAGTGGTGTTGATAGTGTCGAATGTAAACAGAACAGTCTCAAAGTGAAAGTGGATGTTTTCCGGAAATTGCGAAGTTAACAAGAATACAGAAAAGCGCGCTTTCCTGCTTAGCACAATCCGCTACCGCGCTAATCTGGCGTGTCAATATCACTACGTTTTGCACGTGGAAGGTGAGCGATTTCCTTCACGCGGGGATTGACGAAGCTGTACTGTCTGTGTTGACGGTCTAAAAATAGCCCAAGCCCTGGAGAACTGTTTCTAAAGATAGCAATAAACTTTATTAAGAATTGATTATTTCTTGTAATTGGTAAGGACTTCAAACCTAAAACTTTGCAGGAAGCTTAATTTATACATCCCCGCAACGATGGGAAAAGCCCTGGAAGTAAGTAAACTAATTAAATAGGACTTTGTCAGCCTTTAAATGAGGGGTTATTGTGTATAGTGAGGAAATAATTTTCTGATGTATTTTTAATTCATTATTGGTGTTTTATGCAAAACGTACGGTCAATATTGAAAGTTTAAAAAAGGTACTGCCCTCACATTAATACGAAGGCGGGATCACAGCTGGATAAGACAAGGTACGGCAATTTCGACCCGGAGGTCTCTTTCAGGGCGCACAGAGGATGAGACAACACAGGAGAAAAAAACCAAAACCCACAGATAATAGCACACGGAAGGAACGATTACAGCAGTTATAAGTAAATTACTTTGTGGGTCAGGGTTTTTTAGGAGTACAGGGGAAACCCCTTTTAAGACCTTAAAAAATGTGAGAAAATCAAGTCTTAAAATGGAAGGGGTCTAAAAATGGGGGTAATTTACAGGTTATGAACAGAACATCTTCTTCTTCTTCAGCGTTCCAGAAATTCTGGTGACGTGTGAGCTCGTTTGCCCATTTGGGTTCCCCACACTATACTCTGAGAGCATAGTCAGCTTCACTCCGCTTTCGTTGAGTAGGCATGCTGGGTATTTTCGTGTTTCCATAACCCACCGAACTCCGACATGGTTTACAGGATCTTTTCCGTGCGCACTTGGTCTTGTGCTTGCGTGTACACACGAAGGGGATTAAGTCACTAAGCAGGTCTGCACATAAGTTGACCTGGGAGATCGGAAAAATCTCCACTCTTAACCCACCAGGCGGCAGCGACCGGGATTCGAACTCACGACCTCCCGATTAGGAGGCTGACGTCTTACCACTGCGCGCCACTTCACCCGTCACAGAACATCTAAAGAAGCAAGATCTTAAAAAGGAGGAAGTCTGAAATGAATGGGTCTGAAAGGGGGGTTCCACTGTGGAAAAGTACCTGTCAGTTTACCTGTATGTATTAGGACCGGGTGGCCGAGTGGTAACGCACTTGCGCTCGGAAGCGAGAGGTTGCGAGTTCGACCCTGGGTCAGGGCGTTAGCAATTTTCTCCCCCCTTTCCTAACCTAGGTGGTGGGTTCAAGTGCTAGTCTTTCGGATGAGACGAAAAACCGAGGTCCCTTCCGTGTACACTACATTGGGGTGTGCACGTTAAAGATCCCACGATTGACAAAAGGGTCTTTCCTGGCAAAATTGTATAGGCATAGATAAAAATGTCCACCAAAATACCCGTGTGACTTGGAATAATAGGCCGTGAAAAGTAGGATATGCGCCGAAATGGCTGCGATCTGCTGGCCGATGTGAATGCGTGATGTATTGTGTACAAAAATTCCATCTCACACGGCATAAATAAATCCCTGCGCCTTGAATATGTGCGCGATATAAATTGCATAAAAATAAAAAAAAATAAAAAAATAAAAATCCCTGCGCTTAGAAATGTACCCACGCGCAATATAAGCCTCATATTGATTGATTGAATAAGACCACCCCTGACATGCGGCACATACCAACTATCTACAAGTGCTTTGTGTGAACAGTAAAAAAAATTGTTTTCCTTTTTGCGAATTCATTTCATTAAACACAACAACAACAAAATTCATCAAATTCCAGCTGAGCAGAACGGCTTTCACAATTATCACTGGGCCTTTAAAGGCATGTTCCTCACCATATTACCCAGCATATCAGACACCACATGTTTGACTACTGTTTTTACATGGGAACAACAAGACTATACAGGATGGTAAAAAAACCTCCCTATTTTCTTTTTAATCACATTTTTGACTGCGAAAAAAAAAGAGATCAAAAAGGAAATATGGCGCTTTTTTTTAGACACCCCTTTTTACGTCCAGCTTCTTTTGGTGGAGATTCAAGTTACAGACACATGTGAAATTCATTAAGCAAAAAGGTTCCCACTATGCACTGCCACAGAACACAACCAGGTTATTAATGTGCGGTACAGTGTATAATTATGTTTAAGTAAAAGGATGCCCTTCTTTTGTTTAATTGGAGCATCTATGATGTCTGACATTTTGGTTCTAACGGTAAGGAACGTATGTTTAGGCTCTAATAAGGACAGTTTGTCTTGTCAAAAGCCTCATGCATATTCCTTCCTCCCCATGCAAGACTTTCTTTTATTTGAATATATATCTGCCTTTATAGTACAAAAATCAAATAAAAAGGTCGCACTCTGCGCATAGCGACAAAAATCGCAATTTTACCAAGAAAACCTCACACTCTTTATGTGGAGAAAGACCCTGACTGTTGCAGTATGTTATGCATTTGAAAACATCTGAAATTGTGTACTTGAATTCTACAGTTTGATCAGTTCTGTGTGTTTAAAAAGTTACCTTGATCATTCTGACATGCTCTTGCTCAAATCACATCCCAGACAATATTGTAGACTCCATTGATAGACGCTGTGGTGCATGGGAGAACTGCATTCTGAGGAAACGAAAAAAATATACACTGAGGAAGAACAGTCACAACAACATTTGCAGCAGCAACAGGCTATATAATTTTATTCAAAGAACACTTAAATAAGGTAAAATGAAAATCAGTGTTGTGTCAGTAAATTTGATTTGGGGGAGATGGAAGGATTGGGGTGGGGGTTTAGAGGCGGGGATAAAAGGATAGCTGGGAACCGGGGAAGGTGGGGTGGCTAACACAGTTTGATCATGTAATGACTGGTACAATGTTTAATATATATCTAAAAAGGCAGCAACTCTGTAATGCATTATGTGAACCAACTTCTCCATAAACTAAATAAAGATCAGTAAAAGTTACCTCTTTCATTCTGGAATCTTTTTGGTCCCATCACAGCTCAGACGCAGACTCAATGGACAGATACTGTAATGATGAAAATAACACCAGCAATTTAAGGGAGAACAAGAATTATGCAGAGAGGAAAAACAGTAATGAGTAAGAAGAACAGCAGCAGCAGCAGCAGACTCAATACATAACACTCTCACTGAATGACTGATTCAGTAACTAAATCCCAGTGAAGTGCAAGTGATCAAAATTACTTATGTAAAAACAGAGAAATAGAGAGAGAGAGAGAGACAGAGAGAGACAGAGAGAGACAGACAGACAGACAGACAGACAGACAGACAGGCAGAGACAATGCGAATGTGTGTGTGTGTGTGTGTGTGTACATGGGAAATGCAGTGCCATTGAAAACAAACACTTGCTTCATTTAAATATCAACAGTTATACAACATAAGAGGCACTAGAAAAGTTGTACATGAAAATAAATGTTGCTCTTGCTGATGGAAAAAGAGCAGGGGGAGAGGGTCGATGTTGCTTGCACTTGCAGATAATTATGCACTAACATCCAGCTGTTTTTCTGGGTGTACTGTAACCCTGTAATGTTTAAGCAGAAATGTTTGTGGATCACGTTATGCTTCTGCTTTTAGATCAGTTTGAGTATTTGCAATATTACCTGGATCATTGCGGCATCCTCTTGATCACATCACATTTGAGACTTTGACCTATATAGACTCCATGGGCAGACGCTGAAGTTATTACAAGGGCATTCTGAAAAATGACAATACAAATGCAGAGATGTAGAACTTTACATTACACTTACAGAAGCAACAACCAGAGAGCTGATTTATACAGGTAGAGAGAGAGAGAAAGAGAAGAAGAAGTAAAAGAAAAAAGAGAGCATAGAAAGAGAGAGGGGGTGGGGGATGGGGCAAAGGGAGTGTGTAATGTGACGTGAGGAAGGGGAAGAGCAATGGAAAATGAAACTCAGTACTTTTAATTTATATTAACAGTTATGGAACTATTTGAGCACTCCCCATAACCACAAACAAGGTACAGACGGCAACATATGTTGCACGGAAGGGTGGGGGTAGTTGGACTGGAGAGTGTTGTTATGGGTTTAGGGTGGAGCTGGGGCGGAGTGTGTATGTAACTTGATAATAATAAGCATGATCAGTTAGTGCTAACAACTATCTTGATCTTCACAGACATAAATTGCACAATGATTTCACCACCATGTACCTTTATTTTTGCCCTTGAGTTAGGTGGAAGACAATGTTGAGTGGTGAACGCAAGTTGTATTGATCACTGGGTCATCCTGCGGTCCGGGCCATTGATCTGCACATTGCACCAGCACAAACAAACACAATGTTATGATCTCAATCAGCCTGCATGGTCAATCATGAATCTAAGAACACAAACACTGTCCAGATCTAATTGAAAACGAGATCATCATTACTTGGGAAATTCAATGAAAATCTAGCAGTCAACGAAGCAGATAGATCTGTCCTTGCGATTGTTGTTGCAAGCAGATAAATGTGTGAACTTCCTTATCTCAACGTTGGGCCTAAAAAAAAAATAGGTGTGGTTACGGTAACCCGACCTACCCTATTTTTGGGGGCCGACCCTATAACTTTTTATTACATTTGTCAAAAAAATACACAAAAAAACAAGTAAACGAGTGCAGAAAACGCAATGAAAGCGAAAGCGCCCGAGTCGCACACTTATTTCCCTGTCAAGTAGGTTTAATTTGTACACATTAGAAAAAAAAGTAAAAACAAAAAAAAAAGTGATTGCCTACCTTCCTACCCTATTTTTTTTGGCTATGTTACCGTAACCACACCTATTTTTTTTTTTGGCCTTATTATTCAACATATTGATATTTTGCCTGATGGATGTTGTGCCGATGAGATAAACAAACAATCAAAATCAAAGTCATAAACTTTTGAAGAAAAAAATTAAACAAATTGAGCAGAAAGAATCTAGCTTACTGCTGTGCTGATTTCGACAAAATCAATGCGTTTACATGCCGAAGTCATTCCTGTTTTTATTCATATCATACTAGATGATCCTAATGCACAACAATACGAAAACGAGCTCAGCGAAATGAGTAACACTGCCTCACCTGCACTAACACAATGCTGCAGAAGCGAAGGTCGTCTACGACTGGAAATTTCGAAGTCGAACAGCGGCGTTTTTTCACTCTCAGCGGTTGTCTTGCTCGGAAAAGTGAAAAGCTTAACTTGAAATCGAACGGAAGTCACCATTCTACCTTTTCGTTCAAGCGTTGTTTTTATAAAATCTCAGAAAATGTAATTTTGACTTGGGTGATTTCGTCCGCCATTGAGATTCAGTTTTTCAATAATTTGTCTTCCTCCTTGGCAGAAGAGTCAAAGGTTCGGCCCGATCTTCAAGGTTCCCAAGACATGACTTGCAAACCCCGAACCTAGTTCGCCGAACCTCCCAAACCTAGTTCGAAAACTCAGGTTCGTCTGGTTAAGAACCAAGACAAGTTCGCCGAACCAGTCTTGAGGTTCGCCGAACCCCACGAACCTAGTTCGCGAACCAAAGGTTCGTCTGGTTAAGAACAGCCTTTAGAACTGTACCCACGGAATACGCGCGATATAAGCCTCATATTGATTGATTGATGATGCACTACATGATTTCCGGCTCTTACCTTGGGTCTGATGATGTCGCAGTAGATGTTCTTGGAGAAGACGGAAGCAGATGACAGGATGACAGAGTCTGCAGACGACATGACAGCAGCGGCCACAGTCCCGATGGCAATGATGGACACGGGCATGGGCACCAGGTACTGCATCACTAGGGGCATGGTGGCGCTGCGCTCTGAGGCAGGCAGCTGACTTTGCCCGTTGGGTGTTGGGTGGTCTGTCTTGTTCCAGTCTGCAATAGAGAGGATGAAATTTAAGCCCGGGACAAACCTTTCCTCGTGTCAGTGAAGTCAAGTCAAATGGAGAAGTCGAAACACAAGTCAACACATTTACTTGTTACCTTTAGCTGGTTACGTGCAACCTCAACCTCGCCACAACAACACCCACCCCACCCCTCATCCTCCACTCAAGCCACTCTCCACCGGTCAAGCCTCGTTGCTGTGCTTTAGGCAGTTTGCTTCGAGACTGAAACTGAATTAAAGTACATGTCCAAACGGTACTGAAGCCAGTAAAGTCCTTTTTAAAAGAGAGATGTAAGCAATGAAGAAATACTTGCGCATTTTGATTGTCTACTTTCAGTACATTACAAGCATTTCAAAATACATCACTCGTGTAATATGGACACCAGAGGATGTGACATGGATTGAATTACTAAGATTTTTCTTTTTAAAGACAAACATGTATGCTATGGTTTTGTTGAATGTCTGTAGTATTATTTAACTAGAGTATTAATGACAACAGTAAAGAGAATACATTCGAGTTACCATTTAAACTACATTATAATCATTTAAAGGATTCAGAGCTGTGAACCGTTTTCTGACAGGATAAAGAATGCATGTCACAAATTGGTACACAGCTCTGGAGAATATAACCCAAGAAGAAGAAGAAGAAAACAACAACAACAACAACAACAACAACAACGACAACAACAACAGGATTAAGAACAAAATCAACAAGAAACAAGACAAGAGCGAAGAGAAGCAGCAGAAATACCACAACGTTCAGACCTGCAGAGGATGCGATGACGCCCACCATCATTGGCGGGATGGACAGGACGAAGGACGCCACAGCACACATGACGGACGCGGTACGCGCGGTCCTCCAGTCTTTGCAGGCCAGCACTCGCTGGTAGTACACCTGCGGGGCGGTCAGTAAATGGTCAAAGGTGCCGTGCTTCCCCGCGAACGCGGCTATGTTTATCACAGTGGAACCCCCCTTTTAAGACCCCCCAATTTAAGACGTCCACCCTTGAAAGACTTTGCTTTCGGAGACTTTTTGTTCATAACCTCTGTACAAATGTACCGCCATTTTAAAACTCCCTCCTTTTTCAGACCTTGTTTTCTAAGACTTTTTGTTCAAAACCTCTGTACAAAATGTACCTCCATTTTAAGACTCCGTCCTTTTTACATTTAGTCAAGTTTTGACTAAATGTTTTAACATAGAGGGGGAATCGAGACGAGGGTCGTGGTGTATGTATGTGTGTGTGTGTGTGTGTCTGTCTGTGCGTGTGTGTGTGTAGAGCGATTCAGACTAAACTACTGGACTGATCTTTATGAAATTTGACATGAGAGTTCCTGGGAATGATATCCCCGGAAATTTTTTCATTTTTTCGATAAATGTCTTTGATGACGTCATATCCGGCTTTTTGTAAAAGTTGAGGCGGCACTGTCACACCCTCATTTTTCAATCAAATTGATTGAAATTTTGGCCAAGCAATCTTCGACAAAGGCCGGACTTTGGTATTGCATTTCAGCTTGGTGGCTTAAAAATTAATTAATGACTTTGGTCATTAAAAATCTGAAAAATGTAAAAAAAATATTTTTTTTATAAAACGATCCAAATTTACGTTCATCTTATTCTTCATCATTTCCTGATTCCAAAAACATATAAATATGTTATATCTGGATTAAAAACAAGCTCTGAAAATTAAAAATATAAAAATTATGATCAAAATTAAATTTTCGAAATCAATTTAAAAACACTTTCATCTTATTCCTTGTCGGTTCCTGATTCCAAAAACATATAGATATGATATGTTTGGATTAAAAACACGCTCAGACAGTTAAAACTAAGAGAGGTACAGAAAAGCGTGCTATCCTTCTCAGCGCAACTACAGTACCATAGTATAGTTTTTTTGTATAGTTGCTTCAGCTTTGATTGAGCTATAGGGTTCTGTATGAAATTTGCATTTAGTCTTTCTTTTTCTTGCTGAGTGTATGTACAGTCCAGAGAGGAGACGGACATGGTGTGAGCTTGTCCAGGGGGGTATATGAACATCTCAGTGGCAGGGGATGGAAGCACTTGTTAATGAGTGGGAGTGTGTATGCGCGTGGTGTGCACGAGGATGTATGCACGTGAGTGATATTTGTAAATGTGTATTATTATAATATCATCTTTGTATTTATATTATTGAAATTGTTATATCTCGATGTACAGCGCTAAGAGCATAGTTAAATTTGTGAAGCGGCGCTATATAAGCTATCTTTATTATTATTATTACCACCCCGCTCTTCTTGTCAATTTCACTGCCTTTGCCACGAGCGGTGGACTGACGACGGTCTTGCTGAAAAATTGCAGTGCGTTCAGTTTCATTCTGTGAGTTCGACAGCTTGACTAAATGTTGTATTTTCGCCTTACGCGACTTGTTTAGACTTGATTTTCTCAGACTTTTTTGTTGAGGTCTTAAAAATAGGGGGTTTCTACTGTGTCACAGATCTGTCCCGGCTTTCAACAAGAGCATCCTCCTAGTTGGACGCTACCGGCACGGTTGGTCTAGTGGTAAGGCGTCCGCCCCGTGATCGGGAGGTCGTGGGTTCGAACCCCGGCCGGGTCATACCTAAGACTTTAAAATTGGCAATCTAGTGGCTGCTCCGCCTGGCGTCTGGCATTATGGGGTTAGTGCTAGGACTGGTTGGTCCGGTGTCAGAATAATGTGACTGGGTGAGACATGAAGCCTGTGCTGCGACTTCTGTCTTGTGTGTGGCGCACGTTAAATGTCAAAGCAGCACCGCCCTGATATGGCCCTTCGTGGTCGGCTGGGCGTTAAACAAACAAACAAACAAAAAAGTTGGACGCTACCAAGAATCAATTGTGTGGCTGTGTTCTGTGCAGAGTGGGAATTTGTGTTGAGTAGGGGAAGGGCGCCTAATATAGACCAGCTCCTAATATGGACCACCTCCGGTTCTGACAAACTAACGGTTACTAGAGCGCTCAATTGTATTCAGTACGCCACATTTACACGTATAAACGTGTGTTTCAGTGTTTCAACTGAAGGGTGCTCTTATCTCGTGTAAGTGTGTGGACACATCTGTCGTGGTGAACATGAATGCTTTCGCGATGTACCTGTACATCTTCATGTCCACGGGTCTTTATGACCCAAAATGCTTTAAAAAAAAATGTATCTTCAATGTATCTAAAGAAAAAAAAGCGTGCGATGATTCACTCCTGAATAATATCCTGCACTGGGCACAACTAACCGAGAGAAATGCCTTTCTCGTGTAAGTGTGTGGACACATCTGTGAGGGCCCCAAAGGGTTTAAAATCGTGATCGTGATTGGCGTTTTTTGACCTTTCTGTGACCGTGATTGCCGAAATTTCCATTTCTGTGATCGTGATGGGACTTTGCCCGTGATCCGTGATGACAAAAAAATCAAGTCTCGTGATCCTGATCGTCATTTGTTTTCGTGATCGTGATGGGCATTATTGCAAAGCATTTTATTTTCAACGTACATTTTTCACAGCTGTATCATTCTATGATCCTCTATTCGTCAAGGAGCCAATCCCGATTGAAGGGGAAGCAACAACACATTCAGAAATATGATTTTGACAGCGATTGCTTCCCTTTAAGAGAACCAATCACACACAAAAAGAGATCCAATCAGAAGGCAAATTGCAAAAGTCTGCCAAACTTCATCCAATGGAAGGGCTTCGTGCAAAAGTTTTGAGTGCATTCAGTCAAATTCGAATTCGAAGATAAAAAATGGCGTGCAGCGGTACTGTCATCGAACTTCTGTTATATTGTGTGGATTCAAGCCAGACCAAAGCAGGCGGCGAGAATGCCTTCCTTGGCGGAAAGGTCAGGCTACGGGTCGGTCTTTCCGAAGACGAAATATCAAGGTATGTTGATCTATGTTGCTCTATGACTGTTCTGAATGTAGGCAAAGATCTTGAAATTTGTTCAAGATCTTTGAGTTTGAGTGAGATCATTGACATTGTCGACATTGCCACGTCCGGCTGTCACTCGCTCAGTGTGACCTCGACTGGTTCGAGATCGAGTCTGCGTGTAGCCAAAACCGAAACTAGAAATGTGTTTTTCATCCCAGCAACGTGGACACGCTTGGCATAGATTCTAATTGTCGCTTCTTTGCATTAAGCTTGGATTTATTTTAGCGCCTGTAAACTTTAATATCAACAATGGGTTAAATTCAGAAACAATGGCGGGGCCGAGACGTGCCAGTTTGGGTCACTTGATCCTCATGTCCGACGATCAAAGTCATGTTCGTTGGGGATTTTGTCAGGCATGCTACTTTTCCGGTAATTGCCGGAAATCCGATAAAGCCGTTTCCAAAATCCGGTAAAGTCAAATTTATTCCGGTGAAGTTGAACAATTTCCGCAAAAACGACCCATGTGAATATCGCGCAACGCGACCGGGCGCCGGTCTCAATGAAGCCAGCGCACAGTAGTGTTGTTTTCACCAGTTTGGAGGTGTTTTGAATGGTGGTGGGGGGAGGCTAAAATGGGATTTTTAACAAGATCACAACACTATTACAGCCCTGAAAATGATGCCCAGAATGCACCAGATTGCACAGATTTTAACCGTTTTTTGAAAAAATGTCCGGGGGGGCATGCCCCCGAACCCCCCTAGTTGGCTCGCCTGCTTTGCAGGCTCAGGCTTGTGGCTTCGCCACTGGCACTGCGCGCTTCTTTCAGGTAAAACCATTTCTTTTCAAGGCCATGAAACCAGGCGATGGTGTACCTCAAACTGTATGGCAAAGTTGAAAATAAAGAACCCATCACCCATACATGTACTTTAATTTCAATCCACCCAATAGTTTTTGAGAAAATGGGTTTACAAGCTTTAGCTCTGGAAATGTGAAATTGACATTGTGCAAGTATATATTCATGTGTGTGAGTGAGGGTGTGGGAGTTGAATGTGTATGAGTGTAGAGAGAGAGAGAGAGAGAGAGAGAGAGAGAGAGAGAGAGAGAGAGAGAGAGAGAGAGAGAGAGAGAGAGAGAGAGAGAGAGAGAGAACAATGAAAACAACATTCTTGTTACTGATTTGATTATGTATTTCTATGTGTGTATGAAAGAGAATTAAAAAAAATAATAAAAAAGTGCAACAGTTCTCACTTTGTGTTGAATAAACAATAGATCCAGAGGAGCGAATTACTGTGTGGTTGTGTTTACTTTGACACTGACCTGCTTTCTGTACATGCAACTTTTACCGTGACCGTGATTTGCCACTGGTGTTCGTGATCGTGAAAACAAAAATCAAGGTAACTGTGATCGTGAAAGCTAAAATTTCCCTTCCCGTGATCGTGATGATACCCCCCCTTTGGGGCCCTCATCTGTCGTGGTGAACATGAATGCTTTCGCGAGAAGGAATGTACCTGTACATCTTCATGTCCACGGGTCTTTATGACCCAAAATGCTTTAAAAAAAATGTATCTTCAATGTATCTAAAGAAAGAAAAGCGTGCGATGATTCACTCCAATAATATTCTGCACTGGGCACAACTGAACGAGAGAAATGCCTTTGCTCTCTACATTGTGGTTGATAAAACTACAATTAGACTTCACTTACTCAGGTAAGTTCGTCATAATTTTTCAACAGTGTCTTAAATCTGTATTCGTCATGTTCACTTTTCCTGTGTCTTACACTGCGTGAAAGCCATGAAAATTACGAAACCTGCCAAGGGAGGCCACCCATGGTGAGAAGGAAGCAGACGTCAAGCCAGAGCCCCACGTGACCAGGCTGAATGGATCCCAGCCACGTGCCAGACACACGGCTCAGGTCCACTGCCTCGTGGTGAAGAGCAAATGGAAACATCAGGTACTGAAAGCACAAAGAACGCCTGTCAGAAATCCAAACCTGGTCAACTTTTAGGTAGGCGTACTTAATGTATTGCAACAAACCCATGTTATTATCCCCAATTTATAATTCGTAGGTGTTATTCCGGAAGTTTTAACAATTATCTTAAAAAAATAAAATAAAAAATAAAAAGGGAGGAAATAAAGCTTCGAAATGATTAGGGTTTTTATGAACGGAAAGGTTAGTTCCCATGGAACTTTGACTGGGGTGACAAGGCCATAAAGCGATAAGGACGAACGAACCTGTGACGACAATTAAATACGGGACCCACCTTCTGTCAAAAGTATGTGCTTGTGACACAAAAAGCTTGACATTTCCTTTTCTTCTTCTATTTCTTTATCTCAGTCTTCTGCTTCTTCTTCTTCGTGATTTTTACATTTAGTCAAGTTATGACTAAATGTTTTAACATAGAGGGGGGAATCGAGACGAGGGTCGTGGTGTATGTGTGTGTGTGTGTATGTGTGTGTGTGTGTGTGTGTGTGTGTGTGTATGTGTGTGTGTGTGTGTGCGTGCGTGCGTGCGTGCGTGTAGAGCGATTCAGACCAAACTACTGGACCGATCTTTATGAAATTTGACATGAGAGTTCCTGGGTATGATATCCCCATACGTTTTTTTCAGTTTTTTTGATAAATGTCTTTGATGACGTCATATCCGGCTTTTCGTGAAAGTTGAGGCGGCACTGTCACGCCCTCATTTTTTAACCAAATTGGTTGAAATTTTGGTCAAGTAATGTTCGACGAAGCCCGGACTTCGGTATTGCATTTCAGCTTGGTGGCTTAAAATTTAATTTATGACTTTGGTCATTAAAAATCTGAAAATTGTAAAAAAAAAAAAATTTTTATAAAACTATCCAAATTTACGTTCATCTTATTCTCCATCATTTGCTGATTCCAAAAACATATAAATATGTTATATTTGGATTAAAAACAAGCTCTGAAAATTAAATATATAAAAATTATTATCAAAATTAAATTTTCGAAATCAATTTAAAAACATCTTATTCCCTGTCGGTTCCTGATTCCAAAAACATATAGATACGATATGTTTGGATTGAAAACACGCTCAGAAAGTTAAAACGAAGAGAGGTACAGAAAAGCGTGCTATCCTTCTCAGCGCAACTACTACCCCGCTCTTCTTGTCAATTTCACTGCCTTTGCCATGAGCGGTGGACTGACGATGCTACGAGTATACGGTCTTGCTGCGTTGCATTGCGTTCAGTTTCATTCTGTGAGTTCGACAGCTACTTGACTAAATGTTGTATTTTCGCCTTACGCGACTTGTTTTTCTTGAGGTGGTAGGGTGGGGGGAGAGGGGGGAGATTTCAGATCGGATTTATTCAATCAATGTCTTACAGCAAAATAATGTCATTTCCAAAGCACACACAAATCGTGGATGGCCTCAGCATAAAATCTAAAGTCATGAATGTTTCTAAGCCCAATGAGGATGAAGAAGAACAGAATGATGTCGGTGTAGGCCACGGAGTAGAGGCCACCCAGGAATGTGTAACAGTGTTGTTGTTGTTTTTTTCTTCGTTTTTTAGAATAACATTTCGTTATGGGTATGGATGTGTCTGCATAGTTTGTATCGCATGATGTTGTTGTTGTTTTTTTGGTTTTTGGTTTTTATAAAGCGGAATATTCAGTAACAGCTCTATTTTGAGATGTTTGGATGTACATTATTTTAGGTATAATTATCATTGGTTCAAAATGTAATTGAAAAATTAACGTTACGACAGGTAGAATTCGGAAAGAGTGAGCAAAAGAACATTGCGAGTGGATGGATGAATGTTACTTGATTGAACGCCCACAATGATGTGCTTGGCAACAACAAAAAACGATGACATTAACCTATCGAGTCACCAGCCTAAGGCTAGCAGTGTTTCCTGTCGACTCACCAGCCCGATGAGGATGAAGAAGAACTGAATGATGTCGGTGTATGCCACGGAGTAGAGGCCACCCAGGAATGTATAGAAGATGGCCACGGCCGCTGAGATGATGATAGCCAGCTCAGCGTTGACGTCAAGAATCACCGCCACTGTGTTGCCTGGCAACAGAACAGGACCGTGGAACCCCTTTTTAAGACCCCCGATTTAACACCCCTCTCCCCCCCCCCCCCCCCCCCCCCCGCCCCCCCCTTCCCTCTTTAAGATCCTGCTTTTTCAGACTTTCTGTTCTGTAGCATCTGTACATTACACCCTTTTTAAGACTCATCCCTTTTCAAGGTATACATTTATTTTTTCAGATTTTGGAGGGGTAAAAAGGAGGCAACCACTCTAGTAAAAGTGTGTTTTCTGATTTATTGGAAGTGAATGTTCGGATTTACACAAAACAAGAACTATGATCACTCTGAGAGAATGTTATGCTCACGAAATATAGCATTAGCTGGCCGGGTACCGTTAAAAAACCCACTATTAGCGGTTTTCCTCATAGCTCGACACAAGTTTATTATTGCATTTGTCGACACAAAAACACACATACAAAGCATGTTTATCATCCCAAACAGACCCTATTTGCGCATTTTAATGAGGTAACATATTTAGGTTCCTGTGTGAATGACAAATGGCGTCACATGGGGTTCCGAAAGAGGAAGCAAACCGCGCCCTTTGTAGATTAAATTAACCTTGCTGACTCCACGGGTCAACCGGCAACTAGCTAAACAAAATAACCTGGCTGACATAGTCCTATTTAATTAGTTTAATTACTTCCAGGGCTTTTCCCATCGTTGCGGGGATGTATAAATTAAGCTTCCTGCAAAGTTTTAGGTTTGAAGTCCTTACCAATTACGAGAAATAACTAATTCTTTATTGCATTGTTTAGCAACAGTTCTCCAGGACTTGGGCTATTTTTAGACCGTTGACGTCACTTCCTGACGTTTCGTAAACCAAAGATGGGTTTGAGACTGTTCTGTTTACATTCGACACTATCAACACCACTTTGCAATACTGAAATAATTTTTTCTGTGTTCGAAAGCTACAGCCAATCGTTATTATATCCCCTTAGGTACAGTTTTATTACATTATTGGCACATGTAAACAATATGAATTAATTAATGAACGCTACGAATATGGCAGCTTTTAAGTTATCTCGACATCTGTTAGCTGTTATGGCTGTTCTAGCTCAAGGGCGACAACCTTTTAATATATCTGCTTTACAAGCCTATATACGGATTGTGTCCCTTTTACTGTTGTCGGCCCATGACTCTTGGCCCATTTGTCCCAGCGCAGACTGGGACTTCAAATTTACTGGCATCGCTGAGGTCTTTTGCCCTCCGTTAGCGTCCGTACTCCGTCAGTCCGTCAGGTAATCTGTAGCGACCTTTCCGAACTACATCCCGTTTTCTAATCAAACTTAATGTAACCGAAGTACGGCAACAATCACCTTTGGAGGCAAAGCCATTCAAACAGAATTGAGATTTTATAGCTGATTTCTTAGCCCTTGGGTACGGTTCGGCTCCGATCGAAGAGCATACTAGGAGACAGAAGCAGCCAGACCCCATGATCATAAACAGCGGAACCATACTCTACCACACACGCACACTGACCCACGCACGCACCCACGCATGGCTCCTAACATGGACCAAATGTCAATGTTTATGTTTTTAACCGATCACTGACGTACAAGAAACGTCGAGCTACAATAAATGGCCCACGCTCTCTCCATCAAGGCCACAGAGATATATATATAGAACTAGATGAATACCCGCTTCGCCGGGTACGGCTTCGCCGGGAAGAAGTAGAGCCGAATACCCGGCTTCGCCGGGGACCCGGCTTTGCCGGGTGTACGACGGCTTCGCCGGCGCACCGTACGAAGGAAGGGAGATAAACGCGCAAAACACTGGAGAAGATAAGGAAGAGTTACTGGGAATAGATGTACAGAAAAACCAAAATCGGTTCAGCGCTGCGCGCTGAGAGCACGCACGTGTTCAAAATTTT
>NW_027127698.1:72500-74342 GCF_037325665.1 Littorina saxatilis | reverse complement strand
GAGAGAGAGAGAGAGAGAGGGGGAGAGAGAGAGAGAGAGAGAGAGAGAGAGAGAGAGAGAGAGAGAGAGAGAGAGAGGGGGGATTTCTACCTTCTTTGTTTGTCTTTTCCTGTCTAGAGCTTCTTGAAGCAAGATGTGTAGATGTGTGCCGTCAACTTCTCCAAACTCTACTTCTTTGGTCCATTTGACGAGATAACCTTTATCTATACTCTCATGCTTACATGGAAAGGCGATGTTGAGCACCAGACGCAGAGTTTTAGTAGGTACTCGGTGGAACTTTACAAAGTCGTGGGTACTGTCCGCCACAAAATCAAAGAGCTGAAAAAGATACTTAAGTGTCAGCATGTTTAAACAGCAAATATAATCTTTTGCATTAGGAACACGAACTAGTGAAATAAACATGCTAAAAAGTACTCTAGGAATTACACCGACGAACTCCCAACCCTCTGAATTCACGTTGTTGTCTTTATCGTCAACTTTAACATATCTATTTGAAAGTTGATTCAATACGTACACGTTACAATGCGACTAGTTATAGAATAAACTAAGATGTGATGTACTATCTCTCTTTTATCTGTCAGCACTTGTTGAAAAACATATCAGGCCATTTGTAATTAATCCCAAGCAGAATAAGTACCATGAACAAGTACGAACTGCATCTTGTTTACCGGCACGGTTGGCCTAGTGGTAAGGTTGGCCTAGTGGTAAGGTTGGCCTAGTGGTAAGGCGTCCGCCCCGTGATCGGGAGGTCGTGGGTTCGAACCCCGGCCGGGTCATACCTAAGACTTTAAAATTGGCAATCTAGTGGCTGCTCCGCCTGGCGTCTGGCATTATGGGGTTAGTGCTAGCTAGGACTGGTTGGCCCGGTGTTAGAATAATGTGACTGGGTGAGACATGAAGCCTGTGCTGCGACTTCTGTCTTGTGTGTGGCGCACGTATATGTCAAAGCAGCACCGCCCTGATATGGCCCTTCGTGGTCGGCTGGGCGTTAAGCAAACAAACAAACAAAGCATCTTGTTTCACTACCTGCTTGACTGTTTCACGCCTCACACCCTCTTGAATCGTGTAACACTTGGACTCATTCAAACTAGCATTCTGGCCCTGAAGTGTGACAAGTGAAACCTTGAGACGCTTGTCGTTAAGGTCCATAACCAACATGTCTTCACTGCCTGCAATGATAGATGAAAACAAATGTTTTGATTACTGTCGATAGTACTTAGAACGACGAACATAGATTTTGCCTGTACATAGCCATTGCGCTCAGAGTAGCTCATGAACAGCATGGCTTAATGAGTACAACAAAGAACAGCCGCCATCCTTCCAAACGCAACACCAGTCGGAAACTATCACCAATGTCATGTAAGGGAGGAAACTTTATAGACAGGTTATTTAAAATCTAGAACTCTTTCTTTCAAACGACAGAAACATTTTGCCGACAGACCTGACACATTGGGTGAAAGGTTTACAAAGGTGGGAAACATCTTAATGTCAGCTTGGATGTTTGTTTCGTTGTTGAGACCTTTGCTCATTTCCTGGTCTAAGACCTGCATCAGTTCCTGTAACTCTGAGTTTTGCAGTTCAAAGCCCCCCAAAAGCGCTTTGATCTGAAAAGATAGCACAACAGGTAAGAAGATTAGAACGTGTTGGTGAGAATATGATGCAAATATAATGGTTTCCTATTCATCTATGTCTTCATTCTAATAAACATTGATGTGTGTGTGTGATGTGTGTATGCACGCATGTATAGGCAATTCGCTTGTTCAATGACAAAATGATTGTCATAGGCACAAATATTGAACTGTTCCATTTTCACAGTAGTAAAACAAACCAAAACAAAATCAG
>NW_027127698.1:57500-67500 GCF_037325665.1 Littorina saxatilis | reverse complement strand
TGGCACCAACTCCCCTGAGAACATGTTCTTAGTTATTTGCTTTGAGACTTTATGCGTAATGATTTTTACATTTAGTCAATTGGGCAGGTAGCCCTTTTATATCTATTTGTCAACAGAAGAGGGGTACAAATGAAGCTGCGAAATTTCGTGGTACTGCTTCATGTGTGGCACCACCTCCCCTGAGGATATGTTATAGTGCCAGAAGTGCACACAGTAATCACACGATGACTGCGCTGACAGTAGAAGACAAAGGACATTGTCTGCGAAATCGGTTCTTTGCCTATTTTTTCCTTCTTTTTTTTAAGGTTTTGTTTTTCAGTCCTTTTTAGACCTAGCCCTTATTTATCTTTTTGTTTTACATTTAAGGCTTAAATTGTTATCCGATTTGTTATTTCCTTGGTAAAAATCAAAATATGATGTTGAAATAAAGACATTTACATAAAATGGCTTAATCAAAATGTTATGACGTATTTATTTATCTTGTGTGTGTGGCAATGTGTGCTTGTTTGTGTGTGAATGAGCGTGTGTGGGTGTATATGTGTGTGTGTGAGACACAGACACAGTTAGAAAGAGAGTCAGGGTGTGTTTGTATGTGTTCCGAGTTTGACAACACAGTGTTCCACTTTACACACCCATGCGTCCAACCTGGAACAAATGCAGACATTTTTATTATGATCAGTCTGATGAGTTGCGTGACTTTTATTTTATTTTATGTGGTTCGTTTATTTACTGATAGAGTCTAGTATGTGACAATATAAAGAACGCTTTGCAATATCCATTTTTTTGTCTGGTACGGCTGTTTCTCCTTAACTGTTCCAGGTTTAGCGACTTTCCCCTACATACTAAAAAGGTGATACATGTAACTAAATGCACAAATTGCTGTCCAGCAAAAGTTGTGTCACGTATTACATACTCTTCAAAGACATGAAACTAGAGGATGATCTACCCTCTACAGAGAATATACATCCAAGTACACATCTAGGGGTATTCCATTCAACTTGATAAAAAAATTAGTCCTAAACAGCCAAATCGGTTGAAGAAACGATACAAAACACAACCAACCAAAACACTTGACAAGCACTGTTAAACAATTGTTAAGAGTATCAGCAAGGCAACATGGTCCACTTGAATGACACCAACATACTGATAATGTTGTTATTTTTGACAAGGACATGAAAACATCGCCTTGTGTCATTGTCTTCAATTTACTTAATCCGGCTTTACTTTAACAAACGGCGTTTTCATAACCAGTTTTTCAGCATTATTCTCCATAGCAACTTTTGTAAAAATCGAAGTAAAATACCTTGCACACGTAGTTCACATGGGTGTGGGTCGGTCCCCTCAGACGGCACAAAGAAACACATGTACAGTCCTGCTTGTTCAAAGCTGACAGAGGGAATCCTGACGGTCAGATGGTCCGTGAGATTATCATCAAATGTGTAGTTGGCCATCTCTATGAAGCAGTCGTATTTCTTCTTTTCCGTAGACCATCTACACAAAAGGACGTCTGTCCCTGAAAGCAAACAAAACAATGATTGCACTATTATGCTGATGTCTACTTATATAGTCCGCTGCTGTTTAAAGCCCCAGTCTGCCTCAAATGGTTTACAGAACGATTTAAATCTTCTCATGAAAAAAGCAGTTCCAACCTTATGGAACACACTTGCAATTTAGCATTTAAAAGCATTAAATGACACAGTTCGTTTGAATGGCTATTTAACTCACGTAAACCACACATCAGTTTTCGTGGTTTATCTAATCCCTGAGCCATCGTGGACCCGTGTGAACCACTTTCCTTTTTTTCACAATTTAGTCGTCAGTTTGTGATTTCAATGCAACTCGTTGTATCTGCAATAGCACGTTATTGTGTACCTCTGAATCTAAAATGCAACAAACGACTGCGAATCACACGAACTTATCGGCGGCGGTTGACTTCAAAGATGCAAGTGCTATGCAGAAAATTCGTCTGCTTGGGCAAACACGACCTTGAGTGACCTGCTTCCGTGCTCCCTTTTTTCAAACTTTTAAAACGTCGAATTGTACTGATCTTGTCTTGATGAAAAAAATGTTGTTTATGATTTAAGAATGTTTTTGTAACAAGCTGTCAATTCATTATATATAGATTTTGAAAGTTAGGTCTAGCGCAAAAACAAGGCGTCCGATTTGTCTAATGGTAAATCCGTTCTGACTACACGAAATAAATTCTTTGAAAATGTCTCACTCTCAACGGAAAGCAGCCAGGATGTTCCCGTTCGGTGAGCGTTCAAATGGAAGTATGTTTGTACCGTATGTAGATGCTCGGGGAGCTCAGTGATCAGAAACGGATGGTTTAAGGGAGGCTGAGTGTGCCTTTAACAAGTAGTATAAAGTACACACCTTAGGCACCCATGCAAGCACGTACGTACCTATGGCACCCCTCCGGGCATCTGAAGGATACCGTGCCATGTTGATGGGACGTTCTGTGGTCGTGATAAGTACACGGAAGTTACAGGTGATTGAAGCATGTTCTCCGACATTGAACGTTCCAGCATCACACGTGATGAGTGGGCCGGATCCGTGAACATTGAAACCAGCCATTGCCGCGAAGAGCGTACATATAGACTGGAGATTGACGATGTGCATGTCGATTCCTTTTAAACCTGCAGAGAGAACCTATTAGTACGGTTGCTAGAAGCGCTGACCAACAAGTGTTCAGATATTTTTCTAATTGTCGTTTCTAGATAGTAAAATATGTGCTGAAAACGGTCAGCTATCGCACCATCAAGAAATCGGTTCCCTAGTACCCCTTTAAGGCTCTGGAACCACCCCGAGTGGCAATATCGGGTCGCAACAAAGAGTGTTCCCCATAGCCTGAAAGAGCCTCAACCGTGAAAGATAGAAAGAAAGGTATTGAACAAAAAAGACGCACAACACCAATGTAAACCATTTGTGTTATCATACTTATATTAAAATATTGATGACCATGGAATAAATGGGTTATTTGTAGTTTTTTGACAAACAATTGCGAAAAACATGACAAATTGTCTTTTTTATAGCCTAAACTATGAAAGATTTAAAGACAAGTATTGAACACAAAAGATAGCAATGGATAATGGCAACAACATTTGCTCTCATTGTTGTACAAAAATGTTGATTGTTTTTTAATACTTTTCCGTTTTTGTGGATTTCACAAAGCATACCAATTAAACGGCAGTCCAGGTAACTCGTCCGATTTTTTGCGGCTAAGAGCCTCAACATTTGAAGATAGAAAGACTATCATTGAACAAAAACTATGGTAAACACTAATGTTAATAACTTTTGATCTCACACTGATATTGAAATATTGATGACCATGCAATTAATGGGCTATTTTCAGATTTGTGGGTACAAAATCGCCCAAAACATGACAAATTGTCTTTTTTCTAGCCTAAACTATGAAAGATTTAAAGACAAGTATTGAATACAAAAGATTGAACGGGATAATAGCAACAACATTTGCACTCATGGTTGTACAAAATTGTTGATTGTTCTTGAATATTTTCCGTTTTTGTGGATTTCACAAAGCGTACCGATTAATCGGCAACCCGTGTCAATCATCCGAATTATTTTATGCTGCGCCAAAACGATTGAAAATGGATGGAATATTAGTGTTTGAATACAAAAGGCGCACATTGTCATGTTAAGCATATCTTGTTACACCGTATACACATCAAAATCGTGATAGCTCTTGGTTTGAATGTTACAATGTTTGATTTTGTGCAAGTTACACACATTGATACTGACAAAATGTAATGATATTCCAGGACAATATATCCAGCGCGCTCTTTGGGTCCCCAAAACACTGTACATGGTGAGTCCCATTGTGATGCCAAAGTAGAAAATAATTATATTCACTTTAGCGATAGTCCGCAGTAGACGACATCAAATGACACAGACTGTAATGATAACTCAAAACTCGTCATCGCTTTCAGCAAACGCGTCAAAGTCAACCTCCTCATCTTCTTCCTCGTCATCCTCTTCTTCACAACCACCATCTGCCAGAAGATCGATCAGCGACACAGGTAGGATGGGCTTGAGGCACCACACGGGTTCCAGGACACCGTCTGCATTTTTCGTCCATCCCTGCCCCTGGTCGTAGGGTTTGGCCCTGTACAAGCGTGCTCATGAAGGCATTCTGGAGAGGCCCAAACCCTACGACCAGGGGCAGGGATGGACGAAAAATGCAGACGGTGTCCTGGAACCCGTGTGGTGCCTCAAGCCCATCCTACCTGTGTCGCTGATCGATCTTCTGGCAGATGGTGGTTGTGAAGAAGAGGATGACGAGGAAGACGATGAGGAGGTTGACTTTGACGCGTTTGCTGAAAGCGATGACGAGTTTTGAGTTATCATTACAGTCTGTGTCATTTGATGTCGTCTACTGCGGACTATCGCTAAAGTGAATATAATTATTTTCTACTTTGGCACCACAATGGGACTCACCATGTACAGTGTTTTGGGGACCCAAAGAGCGCGCTGGATATATTGTCCTGGAATATCATTACATTTTGTCAGTATCAATGTGTGTAACTTGCACAAAATCAAACATTGTAACATTCAAACAAAGAGCTATCACGATTTTGATGTGTATACGGTGTAACAAGATATGCTTAACATGACAATGTGCGCCTTTTGTCTTCAAACACTAATATTCCATCCATTTTCAATCGTTTTGGCGCAGCATGAAATAATTCGGATGATTGACACGGGTTGCGGATTAATCGGTACGCTTTGTGAAATCCACAAAAACGGAAAATATTCAAGAACAATCAACAATTTTGTACAACAATGAGTGCAAATGTTGTTGCTATTATCCCGTTCAATCTTTTATATTCAATACTTGTCTTTAAATCTTTCATAGTTTAGGCTAGAAAAAAGACAATTTGTCATGTTTTGGGCGATTTTGTACCCACAAATCTGAAAATAGCCCATTAATTGCATGGTCATCAATATTTCAATATCAGTGTGAGATCAAAAGTTATTAACATTAGTGTTTACCATAGTTTTTGTTCAATGATAGTCTTTCTATCTTCAAATGGTGAGGCTCTTAGCCGCAAAAATTCGGACGAGTTACCTGGACTGCCGTTTAATTGGTATGCTTTGTGAAATCCACAAAAACGGAAAAGTATTAAAAAACAATCAACAATTTTGTACAACATTGAGAGCAAATGTTGTTGCCATTATCCATTGCTATCTTTTGTGTTCAATATTTGTCTTTAAATCTTTCATAGTTTAGGCTATAAAAAAGACAATTTGTCATGTTTTTCGCGATTTTTTGTCAGAAATCTAAAAATAACCCATTTATTCCATGGTCATCAATATTTTAATATAAGTATGATAACACAAATGGTTCACATTGGTGTCGTGCGTCTTTTTTGTTCAATACCTTTCTTTCTATCTTTCACGGTTGAGGCTCTTTCCGGCTATGGGAAACACTCTTTGTTGCGACCCGATATTGCCACCCGGGGTGGTTCCAGACCCTTAAAGGGGTACTAGGGAACCGATTTCTTGATGGTGCGATAGCTGACCGTTTTCAGCACATATTTTACTATCTAGAAACGACAATTAGAAAAATATCTGAACACTTGTTGGTCAGCGCTTCTAGCCACTAAACTATATGTGTATACAAGGGGTTAAGAGTTCGTAAAGCATGCAATACACCTAATCTAACAGCGAGAAAAGACAATCCAACACACACATGCACATATATATCGATTATTGACATATATGCAAAACAAAAGTACCTACAACCAAATGTGACACATAGACACACAAACTTTCTCACATTCCTAACACAAAGCATACAGTACAAGCACACACTTACACAAGCACTCACGCACGCACACACACACACTCACGCTCTCACACCTTCGCTATTCTTTTAACAAGAGCACGAACAAGGGAGGTTCTCGCACACTGTAAGCAGTACAAGATTGGGGCCTTTTTAGGCATCTTTTGCTACATAACTTGTTTCAGATTTGTTTTAACAAAACGGAACAGCCAAGAAATTCAATGAGATCAAGTTTGCACATTGATTTTATAAGTCTCCTAGCAGGAATACACGGGTTCGCCCGGTTTCCATTGAGCTACAAATATCTACCTGTACAGTACACATTTGCATATGGTGATTTAAGATGAATAACATCTCCCGCGTAGACACAACAAAATATCTACCCTCCCACAGACAAATATATAAAAAGAAAAACTCTCCTGCTCAAACACAACCAAATTCCCTGCCACTTACACGAAACTGTGAGCTGGAAAAACACTTCCGCTTATACACGCCAATGTCTGTCTGCAACGTGTTCCAGTCATGCATATTATGCATTTGTGTCAGTTTACAATGAAAAGCGATTTTGCCCTTTTCAAACGATCATTCACGAATACAGAAAGAGGCATTGAGGTCTTCACAGCAATGTTTTCTTTCCTATCATGGTAGAATGATTTCAGGTCCCACGGAAGTCGTTTGATCGCTACACACAATACCCAGGCAGCAGTGCGCCATCGCGCCAGTGCTGGCCGGTGTAACACGAGAAAATTACTCCCACGAGATTTTTACTCCGGAGTAAAAATTTCGTACGAAAATGTTACTCCCTTTACGAAAAAAGCACTCCCCCATTACACGAAAAAATTACTCCCCAAGACAGGTGAGTTCCGAGTTAACATTTCGTACACAAATGTTACTCCCCTGACAAAAAAAACCGAATAAATTACTTCACCCTAACACGAGCAATTTCACTTCCCATGCCAGGTGTACGAAATTTATACTCCCTTGTCCCCTGTTAGTCTTGGTGGTGGAAGGGGTGGAGGGAGGGTAGCGCGACATTCGTTTGCGCGAGATCACATATTGGCATTATCCCTTCGCCCGCATCCCATTTTCGCGTACGAGATTTTTACTGGAAGTAAAAAAAATGGGGAGTACAAATTTCGTGGAGGGAGTAATTTTTTCGTGCCTTGGGGAGTTCTTTTCTCGTACGAAAAATTTACTCGGAGTAGAAATTTCGTACGAAATGTTTACTCCGGAGTAAATTTTTCGTGGAGTAAAAATTTCGTGTTACACCGGTACAGGCAATTGAGCGGCACAAAGCGGCAGTTGCTGTCCGCTTGAGTCTCGCGGTCGGCTGACTGATGTATGCCCGCACTACACACTACCCCCACCCCCTACCAATTTTTCAGAAAAGAGTGCATATTATCTTCCAAATAGAAAAGCAAGGTAATCAGATGATCAAAAACTTAAGAAGATAAATAGGGAAGCAAAATAGAATATCCAACATAGTGATTTAACTGTTGAATTCAGAAAAAAACCACTTTTTTCCTCATTTTTGAAGCTGAATTAGAAGTTTGGAAGACAGAAAAAATAAATTAAAAGTGCTAAAGTGGTTACAGTGTTCAGAAATAGTGATAGATACCAAGTTGAGTTTTCGCTCTTTATCACAGTTAAAAGAAACACACCTCTTGTCGCGCACAATCTTGAACTGTGATCCTTTTACTACCCCCGCCCCCTACCCATTTGAACACAAAAGAGTGCATATTCTCTTCCAATTAGAAAACTAAGTAATATGAAGCAACTGGACATTTTTAAAATACAGGCAAATCCAGCTAACTCACAAACGGTTAAGTCAAAAATTCGCTTAGCACACAAAGAAATTCTGGTCCGGAATTATCCCTCTTTATCTATGTGTACAAAGTACCCTGAGCTCGAAATGGTTTGGTAAGTTACCTGATAAATAATGTAGCCTGTAGATTTAACAGGGAGACTGATCAGACAGGAAGAGCAATACTTTCACATTCCCGATGTTCAGCGATAAACTTGTTTTCTTCGAGAGTTCGATCTTCGTGCGATTCTGGCGCGTTGTCACCAAAAACGTAAAAAAAAACCCAGGATACCATCATGATGCCTCTCTACAAAAATCAGGTCTAGGAGCTCTTCATCTAAAGTCAGTCAGAATTAACCTCCTCAACACAATCCTCATCTTGTCCCATAGTGATTTCTGCCGCCAAAGAACATGTGGTTCTCAACTCACAAGACCGATTTGTCGTCTTCTATTGCGAAATTCAGATTTACCCCAACTACGTGCATTGATCTGAGCAATAAAATGTAGATGCGATAATCTGCACACAACTCTTCAACACAATCTGCATCTTGTCCCATCGTGATTTCTGTCGGCAAAGAACATGTCGTTCTCAACTCATTTGACAGATTTGTCATCTTCCAGTGTGAAATTCAGATCTGCCCCAAGTACGTGCAATAACATGTAGAAGCGATACTCTGAAAAAAAATCTTTTTGCGTGAACGCTGTCACGTTTTCATCAGTTCGATGTCTTTTATCCAGAGCAGGGATGAACACACTTTTTCATCAGCAATTTGTTATGTTTATCCGCAGACTGCTTTCCATTACTTGTCGTCTGTTTTAGATTGACTCGTAGGGTTCTTCAGCCAGGCAAGAAGTGCTTGTTTACAGTGACACGTTCTCACGCACGACATGTCGTAAATGCAAGTTCTAACGATTGTTTTTTATTGCACTGATAGAGAATGTCGATAGTTGTAAACTTCTGCCATTTCCTAATGTTTATTTCATTATTTTGCATACGGATATGGCTAATAAGTGGATAATCTGTTACGACACGAAACGCGTTCTAAATCCGGGAAGGGAGGCTACTCCAGCGTACTTTCAGGTGTATCCTACAGCCTTAAGCAATACAATTAAAACGATAATAAATTACAACGATTTTTCTCAGTAGTTTTATTTTGTAATATACAGGACTGGCTAAAAATAGTTTTTCTTACGATCGGCGGCTTTGTATTCAGTAAGTGCGAAACTATTTTCAACTTCCGGTTGGCGCCATATCGATCGGTGTAGCCCATTTGCATTTGTGTACAAGTGTGAATTGAGTTTTATTAGTATATACTAACTGATGAAAAGAATATAATATACTTATTCGTAACAATACTCATTCTGATTTCGAGAAACGCTTCGTATAGCTCAAATGCATAATGATCTTCTTTCATTCGTTTTGATAGCTGTATCAGGTCGTATCTCTGTATGGGTATACACGACAGCCCAGCAACAATGATAGGTTGTACAATTGCGTGCTGCGTAGTGGTACACAATCTGAAAAAAGGCTGTCCATTAGCTTGCCCTTCTCTCTCTGTCTGCTGTAGCTTTTGAGTCGCATAATTAGACACGCACATGAAGAGCATTATGGCTATGCGTTTTTACTCTCTCAGCAATTCACTTTAGCACACTGGGGTGGTATTACTGGGCCGGCTTTGTACTACCGTGAGTGAAAACATATAATGCTGTTGCGTTTTGGATAAGAAACTCACATGCAGCTGTACTGAGACTAAATACAGAGATAAACGAAATACAGAGATCCTTTACCACAATTTAGTGTCACAGAAGGTATAGGTTTTGCAGGGGCTCACATCCATGAGAGGTGGCATAGGACAAAAGTCCTGGACAATGCAAAAGTGATAGGAAATTTGTCCTGAACAAAAATAAATCAATAGGACATTTCATTTAGTTATGTTGCTTTTTCGGAGAAAAAAAACCGCGAAGGGAGGCAACTATCAACCGGCTTAGAGCATTCAGAGTTGCAACCCTTGGAAGCTCTTCTCTATAAAAAGCACACAAAATCCCCCCAAGTTTCGTCTGCTTGGAGAGACACATCGCTTCGCAAAACATCGATAAAATAGCAACTCAAACTTCTGTAAATTGGAATGCGTGATCTATTGTGTAACAAATTCCATCTCACACGGCAGAAATTAATATGTAAAGCGCTTAGAGAACGTCAAGCTGTGAATGAATGCAAATGCTCTAGTACGCTATCATACAGAAACAAACACAACTCCAAATGTGACCCTCCACCACGAAATGAGTCGCATGTCACCTTTGCATGATTTTCATATTTTTACATTTTCCTAAAGAGTTTTTTATGCTCTACCCAGTGGTGAAAACCGTTTTAGAAAAGAGCGAAAACTGTT
>NW_027127698.1:0-52500 GCF_037325665.1 Littorina saxatilis | reverse complement strand
ATATAAGCTACATGTCAGTAATTAATTCTGAGGATGAGAGCACAGTCTTGCTTAGGTAAAGGGCGTAAGAATACGCTCTGTGGAAAAGTTAGCGCACTCCAAGAGTGCGCTAACAGTTTTAGCGCATCGCCATTAGCCAATCAACTGGTTCACATCAGTCATGTGACACCAGTACTTACTGACACTTATTATTATTATTATTATTATAATCAATTTAATAAATTGCAGTAACACGCATTCTCGTACAGTTGGAGAAATTAAGCTTAAATGAAATCAACGTTATGTAAATGTATGTCATACTAGTTGAAACAGACGTCATTCTACCATCGTTAACGGGCCTCTTCCCTCTTTTTACATTTAGTCAAAACTTACATTTAGTCAAGTTTTGACTAAATGTTTAAACTGGAAATCGAGACGAGGGTGGTGGTGTATGTGTATGTGTGTGTATGTGTGTGCGTGTAGAACGATTCAGAAAAAAACTACTGGACCGATCTTCATGAAACTTCACATGAGAGTTCCTGTGTATGATATTCTCAGACTTTGTTTCGATAAATATATTTGATGACGTCATATCTGGCTTTTAGTGAAAGTTGAGGCCGCACTGTTACGCCCTAATTTTGCAACCAAATTGATTGACATTTTGGTGGAGCAATCTTTGACAAGGTCCGGACTATGGGATTGCATTTCATGGAAGCTTAAAAATTAGTTAATTAGTTTGCTCATTAAAGTTGTCATTAAAATCGAATTTTCCGTAACAGATTAAACTATGATTGCATTGTATGTATCATCTTCTCCTGGATTTAATCTCATATATACGACTTGTGTCTGTGTGTCTGTCTGTGTGTGAGTTCGCGATGCACGGCCAAAGTTCTCGATGGATCTGCTTCAAATTTGGTGGGCTTATTCAGAGAGACCCCGGACACAACCTCATCGATGAGATATTTCAACACGTGCTCTCAGCGCGCAGCGCTGAACCGATTTTGGTTCCACCTCAGCTATTTTGGTTCCACCTCAGCTACCCGGGCCCCCATACCGACACACCAAAGCCAAAGTTCTCGGTGGATCTTTTTCAAATTTGGACACCGTATTCAGCTACACCCCGGACACAATATCATCGATGAGATATTTCAACACGTGCTCTCAGCGCGCAGCGCTGAACCGATTTTGGTTTTTGTGTTCATTTCACCATTCCCAGTAACTCTTCCTTATCTTCTCATCTTCTCCATGTTTTCAGCGTTTACCTCCCTTCCTTCGTATGGTGCACTATAGTATGAGGGGGGCATCTTCGGATATTCCCGGCGTTCTGTTACTATTTTTAGAAGGTCACCGCAGTGTCCAGAACGTAAATTGGACCCGTAAATTATCCTCACTGTAAAAGTGCAAAGGTCGAATCAATTTATAGCCACGCGAAAAATACACTGTCATCTATCTCTCTATAGATACGGCTTCTCTGTGTTTGTGTGTGTGTGTGTGTGTGTGTGTGTCTCTCTCTATGTGAGCAACACCTGGGGATTGTTCAGTTCTGTTTGTGATGTGGTCTGGCGGCTTTTGTGTATTTGTATGTACTGGCCTTCCTTTGAAAAGCCATAACAGTTCAAAAGGGCTTACAGATAAGCTCTAAATTGCTCAATCCTGTTTGAGTGGAGTTCGCCTCCAAAGGTGATTAACACGGTTACATTCGTCGACAAGGATGGGACTCGATATGGTCAGGAATGGCATTATGGCCACTGAATCATTTTCGTGCTGTTCCCATTCCACGAATCTGGGAGGGACCTAAGCTTGGCGGGTCCATTGTTCGGACCCGGCAAAGCCGGCGTACGGCTCTAAGTATTTCATCCCGGCGAAGCCGGCTACCCGGCGAAGCGGGTATTCCTCTAGTAATATATAAATATGTCATGTTTACTCTAAAGATGTGCTCAAAATGGAAGCGAAAAGGTTCAGTCAGTACTTCGGTCGCATGCTTCGCGAAGATGAGCGTGACCCGCCTCGGTCTTCGGGTTAACCCAGACTATCTGAAGGTAGTCTCGGCGATGACAGTTTGTTTTGGTTATTAATCTTTATAGTTTGATAACGATTGACTAAATGTGTTTATATCGCTTCACGCGATTGGTTTATTTTTGCGTTCAAGAGATTGATAATAATTTTTAAACGTGAACATGCACCCTCTTTAAAACCCTAAACAATTTTTATTTATTTATTTATTAAGGAGATTTCTATAGCGCATAACTAAAAGCACTATGCGCTTTACAATATCGTTAAGTATAAGCACACGCAAACATACTCTGATTAAATAGAACTTAGCTTAGCAAGACCTACTAAGAACACTAAACATTTGAGTTCATACAAAAATAGAGAATTAAATTAAATACTGGACAAGCGATTTAAATAAGCTTAAGGCCTACACCAACTGCAATGGGCTATTTCAAATACAAAAGTTTAGTTAACTATAAAAGGCAGTGCATAAAACTCCATAATCCTAAGAGGGTCGAACAAAAAAGAAACATAAGACTATTTTACTATAATTACTTCATAAAAAATAATAAACATGGAATACAAAGCTGTAATTGTTCACAACAAATTTAAAAAGATTTTCATGCCATATTGCACAACCTTAATTCCGATTATTTGCACTAATTCCACCCCAATCGCTCCTCACAAAAACCCATTTCACGCCAATTCCCGAGCTTACAGTAGAGTGTGTAAGTTGGAGGTGCAGCCCACACAATCATTTGTCGTAGTAAGCGTAGACATCCGGTCTGCTCCCCGCCTAATGGCCGATGTCTTCCGTCTTCGGGGGACTACGTGGGTTTAAATTTGGAGTGGTCCTTCTCCTAGAGGAGTTTCCTTGCAGGGATAGTGAGCCTCCTCTGCCCTCGTTTTAATTTTGGAGTGATCTTCTCCTAGGACAGCTGCCTTCCAGGGTTGACGAGCCTGTCCTGCCCGGCTATTTAACCCATAGTTGGGGGGTGCAGCCCACGAACGCAGAAGAAAAAGAAGAAGAAATTATAGGATGAATGAAGTGTGTGCACGTGTTTTATGTACAAAATGAAATAGTGACGCCAAGTAAAACACAAAACACGGATGAGCAAAAAGAAGGGGGAACATGTTCGGAATAACAAACCTGCACGTGTAGTACACAGTTAGTACAAACATTATTCTTACATAAGGAAAACAAGTAGTTATTGCAATTCAATTTACTCAACATCTATATTGATTCATGATAGTGGGGACTACATGCAAGGTAACGTGAAGGAGGATGCGTATTATACTATACACATCCTCAAACGAGCAAACAAGCCAGCCTTATCTAGCATCAAACGAGCAAACAAGCCAGCCTTATCTAGCATCAAACGAGCAAACAAGCCAGCCTTATCTAGCATCAAACGAGCAAACAAGCCAGCCTTATCTAGCATCAAACGAGCAAACAAGCCAGCCTTATCTAGCATCAAACGAGCAAACAAGCCAGCCTTATCTAGCATCAAACGAGCAAACAAGCCAGCCTTATCTAGCATCAGTCGAGTGAGAGGAGGATGCCCGATAATGGCGTAAACATCCCTATTGTGAAGTGTTTTTCTGCAATATAAGAATTGAAGTTATGACACCATGCAACCATGTCATTTTGCTTGCAAGATTGAATCAACTTAAAAGCACGTGACGGCCTGTTTGCATACCTCAAAGGAATGCGTCAATGGTCGAAGACTGAGGACTTGGAACAACATTTGTTTTCATTTCATGAATTCCCTCCGTAACGGAGACCATAGTGTTATCAAGTTGCAGCGATCAATATTGCAGGTATAGCGATAGACTTCTTCATTCAGTGTTGCCATGTATCTCTCCCTAGAAGCCCTTCTGTCAACCGCGTCACAGTTTACCATACAGCACGATTAGACATATATATTTATATATAAGGCTACACAGTCCTCCGTTCATAGGGCGTAATGTACCCTGCCCAAGACCGCTGTACGTTCTGGATCATACCTATATTCTAGTCTCCTTTGCAGTCTGAAGAACTTCAGTACAGGTGAGGATAGCATTCCGCTGGTCATGCTGAGGACGTAACAGAGACGGCGCAAAATGTCACGCTCAAGTAGGTGCAGGTGGCAGATATAGATGACCCCGAGATTAAAATCTATGCACAGGGAATGTCAGCATGACAGATTTTCAGACCTTCATCTCTATATCTCCCTCCCTTCAAATTGTAGTTAATTATTCCTGACACATGTGTGGGGCGTTGTTAACTAGTTGATATCTCCTCATACTTTTGCACTGACGTTCAAGCTTTGCTTGCTTCAGATTTCAAACCTCCTGTTCAGAGTATGTGACTTGTTCCATTGACTTTGTCAGCATGCAAGATGTCAGGCGTTCATTGTTTGAGGATTACGTGAACGCAGTGACGCGGCCACTATGCGAGCTGCTCCGATGGATCTTTCGTAACGTGGTGATACAAGGTAGAACTGAAACACATGAAACAAACGTTTCCTCAAAGTCCTGTGAGCACATGGTGTCAGGCACTACACAACACAAGCAACTGTAGAAGTGTTTACATACACGGTGGCTCGCTTAAACACAGACCCACTGGCTGAACAAAACATAGTAAAATAATTGATGTTAAATGATTGAAACGTTTCATTCAGGTCAAAACAAAGCAAAACATTCTGAACAACTTTTATTATCATTCAAAGTGGACAACCAAGAAACACAACAAACAAAAATCATTGAACCCTGAAGCTGTGACTTATCGTAGAACGTGTGTTGTTTTGTTCTCAACAGCTGAACTTTACACAAAGGAGAAGCGTACTCACTTTGAGTTCAGGTTTAACAAGCTCCAATGTCTTGCTGTACATCAGGTCGTGAAAACGGGGATGTCTCCTGTACAGGTATCCGTCAACAACCACAATCACCTCGGGCTGCTTGATACGTTTGATGAGTGTTGCCAGACCTGAAAACCATCAGGAGATGTTATCTTTAGATAGGATTAATTGGTTGTTAGTTTTCCGTGTCATTCAACCTGTTTGGCGATTCGGGACCTGTTTATCGTTGTTTCCTTTCCAGGTGTTCATGTACGTTGGTCTCCGCATTTGAAACTATCTAAATTCAGGCCTATCACAGTAAAATGAAGAAGGTTCAAATGAAGCTCACACGTTCCCCGTATACTCCAAATCAGTTAAAAACTTAATCTCCTTTGACAAGTTAAAAATCGTGTCCAAAAGAATATAGGAAAGTAAAAAAGGAATACAGGTCATTCGGAACTTGAACACTTCACTGCCTTCTCAAAACTGACATTTTTTCACACAGCTGTTTATGATAAACTCGTGATCAGACTGCAAGTGTCTTTGACTTACTTGTAGCAGTAAGGAATGCCGCGCGCTCAAACACGGCCTTGCAGACGTGGCGTACAGTCTGTAGATCTTCCTGTGAAAAATGTTTCACTCCTAAAGCATTCAGTGTGTCCGCTGTCTGTTTGTAAGGTTCCTCCGTGTCACTACAACATATATCAACAAGTGGTTGCTTCAAATAAAGGTTTCCTGAAGATACTAGAAGGGCAACTGCTTCCGGCACAACTTGTAATGATGATGATGATGATGATGATGATGATGATGATGATGATGATGATGATGATGATGATGATGATGATGATGACTGTGGTCAATGGATACACGCTAAGTACTTACTTTTCAACTTTGAGCACCAGCTCAGTGCTGAAACTATCCCTTTTGAAGAGAGCGTCTCGTGAGGGAACGGATCGAAACAGCAGACCTTCCCTTGTCAGCCCTTCCAGAACCAGTCTCACGAGCTCTCCGATGTACCTCCCACCCACCATCTTCTCCAGGCTGAAACAATCATTTGACAGAAGCTAGAGTGGCCACATGTCTACCAAGACATAAGATGACACAGTCACCACCAACAACAGAAACATGTACATGACGCACACTTAAATCACCTAGGCTGCCAGCAAATTACACCCAGAACCAAGACGTCTTTGAAACTACAAGCTGTCGGGTTAGGCACAATCAGCTACAGTGTAGGAACACCGATGCACACGTCATTGTTTGGCTTTACTGACAGTTGATGGACAGCGAATACTATTGCATTGTCAGAGTCAGGACAATGGTATTGTTAACTTTGCCACAGAACTTATTGGGGTGTTCAATTCATCACTTTGCTTGGTCGTATTAGTAGGCCATTAAAAAGTATTCTGTGTCAAAATACGAGGATACATACACCTGACTTTCATGAAAGTTGCTTTGTTTATCCAGGAGTTTGTCATAAGCCGTCCTGCAGAAATCCAAACAGCCATTTTCGCCCAGTGCTCCCAACTCTGTGTTGACGATTATCTGCATATACATAAATTACTTTATCAGCTCTGCGTTCAATTGAAATGTCGAATCCGGTGTGACATACGTATAGTTAATCTGTGAAACCAGGGAATACGTGTATTAACTAAACTATTTTAGGTAATACATGAATTAACTGTTTTTTTCCGTCAGTTAATTCATGTATTACCTAGTTAATACACGTATTCCCTGGTTTCACAGATTAACTGTAACATATATAGCTACAGCTAAGGGCTATTTCGATCAAATTGACGAGTTTTTACATCTGTGTGTGTGTGTGTGTGTGTGGGGGGGGAGGGTGTTGAATAACTTCAAATGTAGATCACCTAATACCCATTGCATGACAAATAGCAACATCATCTTGTTGATGTTGTTGTTGTGAACGATGATGATGACGATGACAATGACGATGACGACGATGATGATGATGATGATGATGATGATGATGATGATAGCCCTTACCTCATGTGGTTTCTCATCCTCAGGACAGTCCGCCTCAACATTTAAAGTCGCTACTCGTACTGTGTTAAATTGACATTTCTGACATAATATACAGCCACAGCTTAGCACTACATCGATGACGTGGACAGTTGTTAATGCTTGCGTTTGTGTGTGTGTGTGTGTGTGTGTGTGTGTGTGTGTGTGTATGTGTATGTGTGTGTGTGTGTGAGGGGGAGGGGAGCTTGATGAATATATATGGCCACAAAAGGGCAATAATCATAATTTTGTTGTTGTTGTGGTTGTTGGTGGTGATGAAGATGACGATGACGATGACGATGATGATGATGATGATGATGATGATGATGATGATGATGATGATGAAGATGATGATGATGATGATGATCAGCCCTTACCTCATGCGGTTTATCATCCTCAGGACTGTCTGTCTCAACATGAGTCAAGTCCTTCACGTAGCAGGCGTTGAGTCCGTTTCCAACTATGAGACCGATCTTACAGTTGGGGACTTTGTCAGCGACTGACATGAAAGTGCCGGCAGCATCGTTAACAACAGCCACAACTTCCACCTTGCGGAGATTATCAAACCTAATGGGCGTTGCCTGTTGTGGATTACCAAAATACACATGTTTAAATTTGAGGCGATAACACACACACACATACACAAACACACACACATACACACACACACACACACACACACACACACACACACACACACACACACACACACACACACACACACACACACACACACACACACACACACACACACCTACACTGCAAGAGACAGAAATGCTTACCCACTTTTTCTTCCTTCTTTCTGTAAGAGCTTCACGGAGTAAGCTATGCAAATCTTCACCCACAACCCCTTGATGGTTGATTTCTTTCGTCCATTTCACCAGACGAACTGTTTGAGGGCCATCGTATTTGCAGGGAAAGGCGACAATGAGAGCTATATGCAGAATGTTCTCAGACAGATCGAAGCCTTTCACAAACTGGTTGGTGCAATCCGCTATGAAATAAAACAGCTGAAAGACAAGCACTATAGATTGTTATTATTTATGTATCATTATCTTCAATAATATAGTAGATCAGGTGTCATGATAAGGAATGAGGCTCTAAATAGCTCACTTTAACTATGAATTTCCTGTGTAACACTTTCTAACTTGATTTCCCTCCACACAAATGAAAATAGCAAGAAAATGAATGCTTGTCCAAATTTTATTTGAATGGGTGTTTGTTTGATCTTGTGGTGAATAAAATCAAACGGTCAATGAGGGGCTCGGAATGGCACGGTGCTCGTATTGAGACACGTAATTATGCCAAGACGTTCGTCATACACATGTACTCCAGCACATAAACGCAAAACAGGGACACATTTAGCACCAACAAAAAGAGTAAAATATCAATCCGAGGCTCACCGAAAGAGAAAAGTTAGTAGTATGTGATCAAACTATCAAGTTAAAGATGGCAAAACAATTCCAAAAATCAAGAAACACAGGATTTCCGATTTCATTGGTCTTCTTCCCGAAAATATTTGACTGAATGTAAAACTGCCAAAACGTATGACAAAGGAATAGCTGCTCTTTGTTTTAGTACCTGATTCTTTGCTTCGCCTGTCTTACTGTCAGATGAAATGGTATATCTCTCAGACTCCATGACGCTGACACGACGGTCCTGCAGTTTCACAAGGACGGCCTTTAGGTGGTCGCCGTCAAAGTCCAAAACCAAAAACTCCCCATTTTCTGTGTGTAGAAGAAAAACCACATCTTTAACAAGTGAATATAAATTGTGCAAATGTACGATGCTATTAATGGCATTCACATACAAATGGGAGTAGGAAATACTGAGAGCACTCATCTTCATCAACCTTGTCATTCTGCCTGTCCTACGACGGAAAACTTAAGTTTTCTTTAGCAATCCAAATGTCAAGTTTTGTCAACAGCGACCTAGGCAGTTTCGTATCACAAAAATCTAACCAACCTGTCCCATTAGGAAGATGAGAGACAAAGGGAGGAAACGCCTTTGTAACCGCTTCAGTACTCGTTGCTTCATCCACGCCTTTGCTGATTTCTTGTTTCATCAACTTCATCAGTTTCCGCAAAGTTTGCATGTCCAGCTGAAAGTCTTCCAGAAACTCCTCCAACTGAAAAGCACAAAACTGACCTCATGAGCATAGACGGTAAATTTTACACTTTACGTTGTCGCCCTGGATATAGAGAATACTACATGGTTTGCTATGTGATACCAGATTTACACTAATTGCTTTTTTCAAATACTGAAATGCGAGCGTAAAGGAGCTTTTCAATAATTGAAAAAGAAACAAGTGCAAATCTGGTATCACGCAGCAAGCCATGAAGTATTCTGTTTATCGTACATTCTGTATTTCTGTGCCTTCTGCTCTAAACGTCTGAGTCGAAGCGTCCAAAGTGATGACGTGTCTCCGTGGAACCTCGATCTCTTCTAGGACAGCAATATTAGACAAAAAGAAAGCGGAACATACAGACATGGGCTGCCTCTTCATAGTCAGTCCAGCAAGATGACATGGATATCCCATTGCCAGTATCTGCCCAGATCCTATTCATATGTGCTTCTTTGTGGCCGTGAGATTATTTGTGTTTTTACATTTAGTCAAGTTTTGACTAAATATTTTAACGTAGAGGGGGGAATCGAGACGAGGGTCGTGGTGTATGTGTGTGTGTGTGTGTGTGTGTGTGTGTGTGTGTGTGTGTGTGTGTGTATGTGTGTATGTGTGTGTGTGCGTGCGTGTAGAGCGATTCAGACTAAACTACTGGACCGATCTTTATGAAATTTGACATGAGAGTTGCGGCACTGTCACGCTCTCATTTTTCAACCAAATTGGTTGAAATTTTGGCCAAGTAATCTCCGACGAAGCCCGGACTTCGGTATTGCATTTCAGCTTGGTGGCTTAAAAACTAATGAGTGAGTTTGGTCATTAAAAATCTGAAAATTGTAAAAAAACAAATTTTTTTATAAAACGATCCAAATTTACATACATCTTATTCTTTATCATTTTCTGATTCCAAAAATATATAAATATGTTATATTTGGATTAAAAACAAGCTCTGAAAATTAAAAATATAAAAATTATTATCAAAATTAAATTGTCCAAATCAATTTAAAAACACTTTCATCTTATTCCTTGTCGGTTCCTGATTCCAAAAACATATAGATATGATATGTTTGGATTAAAAACACGCTCAGAAAGTTAAAACGAAGAGAGGTACAGAAAAGCGTGCTATCCTTCTCAGCGCAAGTACTACCCCGCTCTTCTTGTCAATTTCACTGCCTTTGCCGTGCGCGGTGGACTGACGATGCTACGAGTATACGGTCTTGCTGCGTTGCATTGCGGTCAGTTTCATTCTGTGAGTTCGACAGCTACTTGACTAAATGTTGTATTTTCGCCTTACGCGACTTGTTTGTTGTTTTTCTTGTTGTTTTTTTTTGTCCCTACACCTGTTCCTTGTTCCGGTATTCTCTCACGCCGCCCCGTCCCTGCATTCGCTGCTTTATCCACATCTGAATTTCGTTCCGCTGCAAGACTTGTCGATTTTGACAGACGTTCCAGGGAGGGATGTCGGGTCGTTGCGGTAGGCTACCCTCGGAAGATGACACTGCACTTCCGCTGAGTCACTTCGACGGTGTTCAGTAGTGGGTCTGTCCCGAGCTAACGGACGCAGCCCACTACCTACTATGCCCCCTACTAACCACATTGACTGCTAAGTCACGCAGCCAGACTGAGTGAGCGTCCCCTCCAGAGAGCAGACCGCCACCACGTCCCTCCATCGATCCCTCAGAACGTCACACGTTGAAGACTGACAGCAGAAGTACTATTCAGGGAAGGATGGAACAGGAACACTGAGACCAAGGTCACCATGAGAGCTCCGGGCATGAAGGGCCACAAGAGCAAGGACATTTTATAATTTTGGATGATTAATGAGATGAGGATGATTATAATGATGATGCTATGGATTTCCAATTTGGTTTGAGACTACGTGACAGGGCAGCACTCTACGCTTACTGTCATAATATATCCTGGTGTCAACCAGGCCCGAGAACTGCCGCACCTGCGGTGTTGGTCAGGTAAACAGAACCTGAGCACCCTCAAAGTCGCATTCGTTAAGTGAATGACACTCGGCTGTGTGATTCCAGCCTTCCCATAGGAACCATAGCACTTCCACTCTGGGTAGGAGCCGACCGTAGCCCAAAAAACCCACATGACCCTGATGGGATTGGAACCCACGACCTCCCGGCCCGCAGCCCGATGCGCTAACCACTGCGCTACGGGGGCCGGTATTTGTGTTTGTTTGCCCGTTGAATATCCATGTGTTTTTCGTAAAGTGCATATTCATTGTCTGCGTGTTTTTCTGTCCATTTATAAACTCATCGATAGCTTTACAAAATGATCAGAACAAAATTATGAGGTAAAACTTGTTACCTTTCGACGGTTTACCACTGGAAGCATTGGTTGTGACGATTCATCACTGTGCCCTCTGTCATAAACACACACACACACACACACACACACACACACACACACACACACACACACACACACACACACACACACACACACACACACACACACACACACACACACACACACAGGTTGAAAGAGGCTTAAAAATTAATTGACGAATTTGTTCATTAAAGTTGTTTAAAATCGATTTTTCGCAAACAGATTTAAAATTAATTTCATCGTATTCTTCATCAAATTCTGATTCTAAAAATATATGCATATGTCATGTTTACTCTTAAAATGTGATCACAATTAACGAGAATAGGTTAATTAGTAATTCGATTATTATTTAAGAAATCGATCCAAAACTGATTTCATCTTATTCCTTATCATTTCCTGATTCCAAAAACATATACATATAATATGTTGTATTCGAAACAAGCTCAGAATGTTGAAAAGAATACAGAAAAGCGCGCTTCCCTGCTTACAGCAGTACGCTATTTCGCTGTTCTGGCATGTTAGTTTTACTGCGTGTTCCACGAAAACAAATTGAGCGACTTCCTTGCTGCGTGGATTGACGAAGCTGTTTTGTCTTGGTGATGCAGTGCGTTCAGTTTTATCAGAGACTATAGAGTACACAGTCTGTGTACTCTACAGTCTCTGGTTGGCTCACGTAAGTGTAGCCTATGCGATGGTAAACTTTGTCTGTCTGTGCGTGCGTGCGTATGTATGTGTGTATGTCTGTGGTAGAAACTTTAACATTTTTGGCTAAACACCGAAATACTCATTTCACGTGGTTAATTTTCAAGCACCATCTTCAAATTATTGAAGCAATGATCAACATTGTGTCGGCATGTGTGTAGTTAAAGCGTGTATCCAAAGAAAACGGGTGGTGGGGGGTTTTGAAGGGGTACAAGCAGTTGACTGCTTCAGTTGTGTCGTGTTTGGCATGTAGACGGCAGGTCAGGTGTCAAGATCAGGTCAGGGGTCGCGCGAAGGATTGTGGTCCAGTTCTCACCTCGCCGATTCGCCGGGGAAGACGATTTCATGTTGTTCGGTTTCTAAGCTCCAGAAAAGTAAATAAAGAAGATACCAAAGGGAGATTTCCTACAATTTGATCTGCACAGCGTGTTTCCAATGTCCACGCGAGGAAGAGCTGTCGAAAGCGCGGCAGTCAGTGTCGATCTTGCAGCCGTATCCCGGTAAGTTCAGAGACAGATCTAGTGTCTCTGGCACTCTGATAACGTGTCACCTACTGTTAATCCGTTTTGTTTTAATTTCTTTTTATTTCAGCAGACACGGATGTCAAACACAGTGCTAGGCAGTCACCTCTAGTGAAATGAGTTGATCTAAAGTGCCTGTAATGTTTGGATGTCTTTGCTCGTGGTTCGATTTATGTGAATTTCAAGACTTGCAGTAGAGTCTCAAGTTAAGTTTACTCTGCCCGAAAAAAACTGTCCACCATTTACTTGAACATGCAGATATAAGGAAACGGAATGAATCTGTTCTCAAAGTCAAAATGATCACGATTTTTTCCTCAGATTCAAAACATGCACTGTCATGGTTTTGTCTGTACAATTTAGTAAGTCTTAAGTACTTTGCAACAACTTCCTTGAACGTGAAAGACAGTTTTTGAATGCTAGATCTGTATCGCGTTTCATTCCAGACTCGATCCTCTCTTTGATTGTAGATCTACTGTTTGCTGTTTACGCACTATCATATGATTCGCTATGTAACGTTTGGTAAGCTTACCTTGCAACAGCTTTCTTGTCTTTGTTGGCATTTCTGGCTGTGTTGACCGTCAGAATTATTTTAAGAACCAGGCTGCTGCAGTCGACATGTTTCGCATATTGTAGGGTTACCATGCTGCATAGGTAAAGTGGCTTGTATAACCTGACTATTCTGTTTCAAAACACTGTTTATATTTGTGTAGGTTGTAGTCATCATAACTAATCGCATTTTGCCATTTGTTTCAGAAAGGAGGTTAACCTACAACAAGATCGACGCTATGTCAGATATATGCCTCAGCCACATGAAGACTTCCGAATTTAGATCTACTCGGCATGGTGACAAGTCTTGATGAAAAGTATAGGACTGAGGACAGCAGTGGAAAAAGTGCCCACATGGCAGGTACCTAACCCATTACCCTAGTCATTTTATCTGTTTGCCTTCTTTTGAAAATTATACATGGAGTTGATATGATGCGTTAGTTTTAACTCTGTGTGTGTGTGCGTGTGTGTGTGTGTGTGTGTGTGTGTGTGTGTGTGTGTGTGTGTGTGTGTGTGTGTGTGTGTGTTTGTGTGTGTGTGTGTTACGGAGTGAGTGAGTTTGTGTTATGTTACTGTTTGTTGATTTCTTACGGGAGCCTTGAAGGCTTCGCCTCTTGTTTTATTCTGTGGGTTCGACAGATTGACTAAATGTTTTGATTTCGCCTTGCGCGACTTGTTTCCACTAACGATTCTCCCGTTAAGAAAAACTCCTTTGTAAGAAGGCACCGGTTATGAGAAGGACTTTTTTCTCCCTTGACACAATTTCCTCGGATATAGGAAATAAACTCAATTTAGATTTACAGTTTTTGCAATGCTCGCACCGGATGTGATCCAGACTAAAGGGCTAGACAGGCACCTGAATGAAATTTTGGTGTGTTTAAATTTCTCCTCTGTATGCTATCAAATTACTGTGCAGAATAATTATTACACCAATTGAACTTTAAGCAAGTGTTCCCTTCAAGTGCCTAATAACTTTGTGCATCCTCAGACGCAAAGCGAAATCCTTACAGTTATCCATGCTGTTGAAAGTCAATCAGCAAAGAAAATGAGAACCATTGCTGATGACTTTCATATTAAATGCCCACTCCACCCCACAGTGCGTGTGTGTGTGTGTGTGTGTGTGTGTGTGTGTGTGTGTGCGTGCGTGCGTGCGTGTGTGTGTGTGTGTGTGCGTTCATGTGTGAGTGCGTGTGTTTGTGTGTGTATGTGTGTGTATGTATGTATGTATGTGTGTGTGTGTGTGTGTGTGTGTGTGTTAGTTTGTGTGTGAGTGTGTGTTAGTTTGTGTGTTAGTTTGTGTGTGAGTGCGTGTGGGTGTGCGTGTGTTTGTGTGTGTGTATGTATGTGTGTATGTGTGTGTATGCGTGTGTGTGTGTGTGTGTGTGTGTGTGTGTGTGTGTGTGTGTGTGTGTGTGTTATTGAAGGGGGGTGAAGCGGTCTTCACGATTCACTGTAAAAAGCCCTCGAAACTTCAAAATAACATGATACAACTTAGTGTACAAGTCAGACTAACTAAAATATGCTTTAGATTTATCTGTTTCGGGTTGATGAGAGCATTATTTGAAGCACACCAGGAAACTAAAGAAGCTTATCAAAAACAGAGTAAAAATAAGTGAAATTATCTACAAATTATCACGAAAAGAATACTTTTTGCTATATTTCTTTTAAATCTCGAGGGCTAGTTATAGGTTATTTTCAGCAAGCTTCTTAATGCCTTCAGCTTTATTTTCTTCGATTTGTTGAAGGTGGTACATCACGAAGCGTCCCGGTACCGAAGCGTCCCGGTACCGAAGCGTCCCGGTGCCGAAGCGTCCCGGTGCCGAAGCGTCCCGGTACCAGTCACCACGCACATGGATTGGATTGGATAAGATTTACAGTCCAGTGAGGTTACCCTCATGGAAATTCGGGCTGCTTTCTCCCCGGGGAAAGCGAGCTGCCATACATACGGCGCTAACCCATATTTTTTTTTTCCTGCATGCGTGTATTCATGTTTTCCTGAGACTTAATGCCGTGTGAGATGGAATTTTTTTTTACTTTATTCCAAGTCCCACGGGTATTTGATGGACATTTTTATCTATGCCTATACAATTTTGCCAGGAAAGACCCTTTTGTCAATCGTGGGATCTTTAACGTGCACACCCCAATGTAGTGTACACGAAGGGACCTCGGTTTTTCGTCTCATCCGAAAGACTAGCACTTGAACCCACCACCTAGGTTAGGAAAGGGGGGAGAAAATTGCGGCCTGACCCAGGCCTGAACACGCAACCTCTCGCTTCCGAGCGCAAGTGCGTTACCACTCGGCCACCCACACCCATCCTCGGCTCGCATGCAAATGTATTTATAAAGCAAAGGGAATGCCTGTAATTCACACAGAGCAATCACTTGGTCTTAAACGTGCACAAGACACAAACTTTCATACTGGGGGAGCGAGCCAGTCTGAAGAGTACTCGGGTCCAGCGCGAGCGTTTTTTATTACCCAAATGAACCCAAACAAACCCAAATTAACCCAAATGATACAATTTAAAAGTCGGAGGCAGAACTGAAAAGACTTTTTCCGACGCTCACGCTTAGTGAAGCCAGAAAGCGTGTGGGGTAACAGACATATCCCTCTTGTGAACGGAAGCCTACGGACTTTTCCCCCGAACTTGTCCACACGGGTACAGTATTTCCAAATTGGTGTGTTGTGAGTACAGATCTAAAGTAAAGTTGGGGAAAAGTTGGACAAAAAGTGATTTTTTTTTACCGAAAGCAAATCAAGGTCTGTGCAAAATTAAACAAGAAGGGCAAAGCCCATACGACTCACATGCTTTACACATTTTTCCTACCAAAATACATGTGACCTTGACCCAAGGTCAAGGTCATCCAAGGTCATGCAACACAAAGCTGTTAATTCAAGACATAGGAAGTACAATGGTGCTTATTGGCTCTTTCTACCATGAGATATGGTCACTTTTAGTGGTTCACTACCTTATTTTGGTCACATTTCATAACCTTTGGGTCAAAGTGACCTTGACCTTGATCATATGTGACCAAATGTGTCTCATGATGAAAGCATAACATGTGCCCCACATAATTTTTAAGTTTGAAACAGTTATCTTCCATAGTTCAGGGTCAAGGTCACTTCAAAATATGTATACAATCCAACTTTGAAGAGCTCCTGTGACCTTGACCTTGAAGCAAGGTAAACCAAACTGGTATCAAAAGATGGGGCTTACTTTGCCCTATATATCATATATAGGTGAGGTATTCAATCTCAAAAACTTCAGAGAAAATGGGAAAAATGTGAAAAATAGCTGTTTTTTAGGCAACATTTATGGCCCCTGCGACCTTGACCTTGAAGCAAGGTCAAGATGCTATGTATGTTTTTTGGGTCCTTGTCATCATACACCATCTTGCCAAATTTGGTACTGATAGACTGAATAGTGTCCAAGAAATATCCAACGTTAAAGTTTTCCGGACGGACGGACGTCCGGACGGACGGACGGACGGACGACTCGGGTGAGTACATAGACTCACTTTTGCTTCGCATGTGAGTCAAAAATCAGTGAAGTCAAGGTCAAATCAAGGTCAAGATTAAATTTAAAAAAAATAAATATGGTTAGTCAAGTCAAGGTCAAATCAAGGTCAACAAGGGCGGATCTGGGGGGGGGGGGGGGTTACACGGGTTACGTAACCCCTCCCCCCCACCCCCCAAAAAAGAGGTAATTTATTGGCTCAGAATGCACAAGATAGCTCTATTTTGCTTCTTTGGATAAAAAAAAAAATTCCGGGGGGGCATGCCCCCGGACCCCCCTAGAGGCTTAGGCGCCTTCGGCGCCGTCAACTTGTATCTTCGCAGTCATTTTGTAACCCCCCCCCCCCCCCCAAAGTGAATTGATCCGCCCTTGGTCAAGATTTAAACAAACAAAAAGTCTAAGTCCTGTGACGCGTTATAGTGGGACGCTTCGGTACCGGGACGCTTTGGTACCGGGACGCTTCGGTACCGGGACGCTTTGGTACCGGGACGCTTCGGTACCGGGACGCTTTGGTACCGGGACGCATCGGGGTGTCCCCGTTGAAGGTGGTCCATATCAGGGGGACTCACACATACTTTGATATGTTGCTAATATTTTTTGTTTGCAGTAGAAACTTGGGGCCAACATTGCTAAAATTTAATAAATACGGTCTTAGCTGTCATATATAGCAATGTTTTTGTGATAAAAGCTTTGGCAATGGACAGAAACGAGTCCGTTTTAGGAAGCAAATTTAGAGTAAACGCTACCAAAAGTGAAAACAAGTCGCGTAAGGCGAAATTACTACATTTAGTCAAGCTGTCGAACTCACAGAATAAAAGTGAACGCACTGCATTTTTTCACAATGACCGTAGTCTGCCGCTCGTGCAAAACGCAGTTAAACTGACGAGACTGTTTAGCGCGGTAGTGGTTTTGCTGTGCTGCAAAGCACGCTTTTCTGTACCTCTCTTCGTTTTAACTTTCTGAGCGTGTTTTTAATCCAAACATATCATATCTATATGTTTTTGGAATCAGGAACCGACAAGGAATAAAATGAAATTGTTTTTAAATCGATTTCGGAAATTTGATTTTGATCATAATTTTTATATTTTTAATTTTCAGAGCTTGTTTTTAATCCAAATATAACATATTTATATGTTTTTTGAATCAGAAAATGATGAAGAATAAGATAAACGTAAATTTGGATCGTTTTATAAATTTTTTTTGTAACAATTCAGATTTTTAATGACCAAAGTCATTAATTAATTTTTTAGCCACCAAGCTGAAATGCAATACCGAAGTCCGGCCTTCGTCGAAGATTGCTTGGCCAAACTTTCAATCAATTTGATTGAAAAATGAGGATGTGACAGTGCCGCCTCAACTTTTACAAAAAGCCGGATATGACGTCATCAAAGACATTTATCGAAAAAAAGAAAAACATGTCTGGGGATATCATACCCAGGAACTCTCATGTCAAAATTCATAAAGATCGGTCCAGTAGTTTACTCTCAATTGCTCTACACACACACACGCACACACATACACCACGACCCTCGTCTCGATTCCCCCCTCTATGTTAAAACATTTAGTCAAAACTTGACTAAATGTAAAAAAGAAAAAAAGCCTAACGGTTTTGAGATTTGTGTTTCTGCAACCAACTGTTTCGACATGCGCAAGTTATCAAGAAAGGGTGAATACAGCGAATAAAACTTGTTTGAGCGCCCTAGCGCCGTTAGTTTGTCAGAACAGGAGGTGGTCCATATTAGGAGCCGGTCCATATTAGGAGCCCTTCCCCTACCTCAGTAATTATATACACATTAGGTGTATACTACCTTTAACCTTAGCTCTCTTTATTTTTCTTCACAAGTCACATGCAACCTCTCTCTCTCTCTCTCTCTCTCTCTCTCTCTCTCTCTCTCTCTCTCTCTCTCTCTCTCTCTCTCTCTCTCTCTCTCTCTCTCTCTCTCTCTCTCCCTCTCTCTCTCTGTCTCTCTCCTTCTCTTTCTGGCATGTTTTATTTACCTATAGAGCATTCTTTCGACGCTGACGTCATTCCCTTTCTATGTCATTCATTTCATCATACAATATTTCATTCGCTCGGCTTCCTGACGAGTGGACGTAAACTGATTCTATCAAGATAAGTTTTGTGTGAATATGTGTTTGTCTGTTCACTAAAAAGACCGTTGGGTCGAAATAACTGTGAATGTATTGTTTTGTCAATAACAAACGTTCCAACAACCTAGCTTTCAGCAGAATGCGACAGGGCTGTTGCTTGTATGTATGTATCCAATTCTAAAGATGATGCGATTTTACATCAAAACCTCTACAGATGTGCAGTGATGTACATGACGATATACACGGGATAGAAGGCATGCCAGGCATCTTGGTTTTAACTTGAAAGGCGATGTTCCTTAATATGCATTTGAAAGGCGATGTTCCTTAATATGCATTTGAAAGGCGATGTTCCTTAGTATGCATGTGCACGACACATTTTGAAGACCAAGGGTTGTTTTAAGTCATTCTTAGTTTACGACTTCCACATTAGGCAAGCAAAATCGAAGCAAACCTATCTGTCCCGTCAGAACTTACGGACTTTAGAAGTGGACGACACATTATGAAGTGGACGACATGCCTGGGACTGGGTGGCCGAGTGGTAATGCACTTGCGCTCGGAATCGAGAGGTTGCGTGTTCGACCCTGGGTCAGGCCGCTATTTTCTCCCCCCCCTTTCCTAACCTAGGTGGTGGGTTCAAGTGCTAGTCTTTCGGGTGAGACGAAAAACCGAGGTCCCTTCGTGTACACTACATTGGGGGTGCACGTTAAAGATCCCACGATTGACAAAAGGGTCTTTCCTGGCAAAATTGTATAGGCATAGCTAAAAATGTCCACCAAATACCCGTGTGACTTGGAATAATAGGCCGTGAAAAGTAGGATATGCGCCGAAATGGCTGCGATCTGCTGGCCGATGTGAATGCGTGATGTATCGTGTAAAAAATTCCATCTCACACGGCATAAATAAATCCCTGCGCCTTGAATATGTGCGCGATATAAATTGCATAAAAATAAATAAAATAAAATAAAAAATAAATCCCTGCGCTTAGAACTGTACCCACGGAATACGCGCGATATAAGCCTCATATTGATTGATTGATTGATTATGCATTATCATGAACTAATCGCTGAGGCCGAAAACTGACAGCTTTATGGGCTTTCGTCACATGATGTTAACATTAAGTTCACCTGTTTGCACGACGTCTACGCATTAATAGCACGAGTCCAGGAATGCACACAACGACAAGAACCACGATGACACAGGGCAGGACGATTGGCAGCACGGCCTGGCTTTCTTCTGGTTCGTCTGTAATTGAAGAACGATCAGCAGGCAGATAACGACTATAGTGTGGTATGTACAGCACATTTAACACCAGAGCATGAAACATTACATTATCCTATAGTAAACTTCCTATAGCATTCGACTTTGTGACAAGGGAAAAAAGATTGTCTACTACTCCATACTAACGGGAAAAAATGTCGGAAGTGGTACGAAATATAAAAAGGCATCTGCCTTTACGACAGAATAGAATATCAATGTAAAAGTGTGCTTGATGTTATTCGAAACCAAACTAACTAATGTAAAATTCAAATGTTGAACAGAATCTAATTATTGTGACGGAACTATACAGCAACGCATGTTGATCACTCACATGCGCAGGCTGACAGATAGATTAGAATTTGATCAATGTGTGGCACAAAAATGCCTCTTTAAAAAAACAAACTACAAACTAACGTACTTAAAGGTAGAATACATCATAGCTGAAGCTCGCATATTTTATGATCCACAAACTTCGACCAATGTTTTTAATATCCACTTTGACTCGGTGTGAAACCTCTACCTGTATGTTTCTTCTTTTGTTATATCTTGACTCGTAAACTGCATCTTCGATCCCGTCGATATCAATATTGTAGTTGTAGTCAAGTGCAATGCATTCAGTACCGGTCTTAACTCAACGATACTTTCTCACCTGTGTTGGCTGTGCTGGTGGTCCTTGGTTTTGCTGCAACAGAACGAATACCAACTATTGAAACAGATTGTGTTGAGTCTTTCTTTCTCTTGGCATAATGATAATGTTGATAATCCAACAGTGTTACTGTAATACATCTTTGTTTCTTATCCACTATCTAATTTAAACATTGACAAACTCCTAATCTGAGTCTTTCAATTAAATCAAGCATATCTATATAAGCTCATCTTTGCACTGGCGGATCCTCTCCCAGGAAATGAAAAATGTTCTATATCTGTTACAGCAATTTTACAAGTCATATTACAAGAAAATATCAGTAAATGTGTAAAACCACTGTTTCACTCTGGGATTTTACACAATTTCGTAACATTTCTAGAAAAATTATAAATTTCCTGAATTGGTCATGCCGTTCTCTGATGCTAAACAGGCACACAATGCACACGATGACAACATTCACGATGTCAGACGCAGGGCACGATGATTTGAAGCACGTCCTGGCTTTCTCTTGTTTCATCTGTTATTCAAGAACGACCCATGTCGATTAAACATGTTGCTGGTATTTAGTGGGTCTGCTTTGACCTAACATTGCGCATAGCTGCTGTCATTAACGTTTCCGAAAATACACAGTTGTCGAGTTTACAAAACCGGTACCCTAAAGTCGTCCCCATACCTTTGCTGGCCGCTACATAATGTACCGGTATTAACTCAACGATATTGTCTCACCTGTGCTGGTGCTCTCTGGTCTTTCTGCAACAGAACGAATATCAAGTATTGAAACAGATGTTGTTGTGTCTTTGTTGTTGTTGTTGTTGTTGTTGTTGTTGTTGTTGATAATCTGACAGTATCACTGTAATACAGCTTTGTTTGACATCCACTTACTGAATTAAAAAATTGACAGACTTTTAATTTGAATCTTTCAATTAAATCAAGCATATCTGTATACTTGCACTAGCTGATCCTTTCCATGCAGTGACAGATGGTATATATCCATCACACTGCTGTCGAGTAACACTGCTGTATTCTTGATAAATTTTCAGTGACGGGTTGAAATACAAGCATCACGATACTTTCTTCTTTGTAAATGATTCATGGAAGACCATCCTGAGGAGTTCAAAGTGAATTACCTTGTACAAGGAGTTCACATGCTTGTGGCTGGAATTCCTCAGTCGGCACAAAGTAACACTTATACCAGCCTGCTTGTTGAAAGTTGACCGCAGGAATACGGACCATCAGGTGATCCGTCAGGATGTTATCAACAGTGTAGTTGGCCATTACTATGCTGCAGTCATGCGTTTTCTGTTCCTTGTCCCATGGACACAAAAGAACGTCTTTTCCTGAAGATGATTATACTCGTTGAGCAATAGGCCTTGATACGGTCGCTGTACGTGTACTGCCCGGCATAAAAACTAGGCAGATGCGTTTGAGTGCACATCTTTGTAATGGGGCCGTTTATTGTAAAAACCAGTTTGATGACTAGAAAGGCCTTTCATTCCCGTAGATGCTTTTACATGGGGTAGGGTCTAAACATTGGAACCTACAACACAGACACCCTCCACAATCAAATTCACAAAAGCAAGGTTTCCGCGTTCAAATCGACAACAATCAGATCAGCTAAAACGGAAAAAAGGTGTACACGCCACATTTGTTGCGTAGCTTGTCTAACAATGACGTTGTGGCATGCTGGACGTCAAATGCGTCATTCTTCGCAGAAGCCAAACAAGGCGGTTTTCGCAGCCGTTTTAGCGGCCAAAAAGAAATTGCACAGTTACCATTCGAAATTCAGGCGAAAACAATAATGTTGAATTATTGGTTTAAGCTGTTGGTTGTATCATTGCCAATATTAGTTATCCAGTATAATTGACCGGGTTTTTTGTAACGCCTAAACGCAGAGGATGTTTGTAAATTACATTATTTGAATTGTATTGAGACACCTCTGAATAACTTTGGTTTTGGTGGAATCTGGATAAACCAGTGGAATTTAAAATGTTCCAGCAATTGGTTTAAGCTATAAACAAAAACAAGTAAAAGTGATTAAAAGACCAATATTATGTGCAGAAGTAGTTTTTCCGATTTAAATTCCGGTGATTAGTTTTATGATAATACGCTTTATAAATAGACATTTATTTATTTTTAAATGGGAAGGTGTTACCACAATTTTGTTAGAACACCAAATCATGAGTTGCCTATTCAAAAAGGGAGATTTATGAATGCATTATAGAATGAAAGAGAGTGTGTATAAAGTGTAATAATGGTGAGATTGGTTATGAATTTCATTAAGTGTTTAAGTGCAGTTTCTTTTGAGAACTAAGAAATCTCTTCCATTTAAGAATCGTAATAATCCTACCGTGATTACTTCAAACTAATATTTTCCACAAAAGGGGAAACGTTTGTTCAAGTTAAATTCACTTTATAAAACCATTTTAAAATAAGTTTGAATTAATGTTGATAATTCAAAATGATATTAACAGCTATTGTGTTTTCAGCGTAGCAATAGGGTCCGATATTTAGACGAGACAAGTATAATGCCGACGAGTCGAAGACGAGTCGCATTATACTTGTTCGAGTCTAAATATCGGACCCTATTGCTACGCTGAAAATACAATAGCGATTATATAGCTGTTCTGACCTTGATTTGTTGTTCCAAACTTACAAAATGACAGTTTTTGCGTCGATGCGTTGATCTCAGACGCCGTTTGTTATGCGCATTAGTTTTGCGCATTAGTTTTGCGCAGGCGCCACACTGACTTTGGAAAAAAAGCTCGATTTGACAACACAGCTGTTAAACAGCTTTGTATTAGTTCATTCGTATACAACAAAAAGAAGTTTGCGTTTTTTTAAATTTTGAACAAGACTACTTATGAAGAAGACCAAAACACAACATCAACAGAAGACTAGAAACAACTGAAGAACTAGGATGCAACAAGGGGAGAAGAAGAGAACAGCTAATCCGTACAACGTGAGCAGACGGCACGAAGTTTTCAGTTTGGGTGAATGGCATTTGTACTTGTCTCGTCATGAAGCGAATTTTTCAACCTCAGTTTTAAACGACTACATGAATGTTAGTGCCATGGGTTGTACATCAATACTTCAGAGGGGAAGTGGGGTATTTAGTGTGGAGTTACGAGATAAGAAAAGCCGAATGCGAAAGTTTGTGTCAGTCGGCAACTGCGCTCACAAAAACGGCTGTTCCGTTTTACTCCCCTGTTTGTACTACATCTTTCGACTTTGGGCATTTTGTGGTGTGTAGGGACAGAAAATAATTGGTTTAGTCCCGTTTCATAGGGAAGTTAGCAGAAAAGGGTATGCTATCGACATTTGTAAAGCTGAAAAACATTCCCGAGAAGAATTTCAAGTCGTCAGTGTATGCTGTTGTCGACTGAAACATCGTGTGGTACAGATGGGTAAACCGGAACCATGCGTCTTTGTTATTGCCAATATGCTTTTGGATATTGGCAAAAATGGCCGACTTCCGTAGCAATATGCTTTGATGATCGGAAGAGACCATCCAATCACAGCCCCCGAATTCCCCCACGTGTCCACCAGAATAGCTATATAATCGGTTATTGTTTAGTATGAGCCATGTTATTGACAAATGTACTTGTCATCATTTTCACGAGTTTTCATTCACAAGCACCTGGGAAATAAATCTCATGTTCCCCGGGGAATAAATCCCCGGTTACCATAGTTGCAGGAAGCCCTATTACATGGATAATCAAAAGCAAACCCAATAGAAACGCTCGAGGATTCTTTGGCTCTTTTCATTGGCGTTTCCCCAGACGCTAAACAGACGACAAGACACTGCTTTGCAAAGTTCCAAAAACCAACTGGCAAACTGGCAAAAGTAAACAAAAAAACAAAACTACTTCAATAAATTCGTCACAAACAAATGAAATCTACTGATATGTTATGTCTTCTTACAGATTGACAGGTCTAATGAAAAACAAAGAGGTACTGAGTCGGAAACAAGATCGCGATTCTTTCCTTCGCTGCACGACGCAAATCTTCTGTGACCTTTGACTCAACGTAGCTTCCACATTCGATTACTAAGCTTAATACTCACAACTGAAAGCCGAGGGAGTGGAATACCGAGATGAACAAACAGAACTGTGCATCCTCAAACCTGACATATTCATCCCAACATTTTATGAACTCAAAAATACAGAAAGTTGCTTTCACAAGCCAGCTTTGATTGCCAGTGGTTATCCGCACGGAACTCGTGTGGTTATCAGCACGGAACCCGTGTTTCAAAGCATGGCTCCCTGTGTTGATTGTTATCTTATTTTCTCACTACCAAAATGATGACAAAAACGATGTTTGGTGGTTTGTTGTCAGACCAGCTTTTTTTGTCGGTCCTTGGGGGGCATATCGACTTTTGTTTCATATCTATTGACCGCGGTCTTCGGCCTTGGTCAATAAATATGAAACAAAAGACGATATGCTCCCCCTCGGACGACAAAAAAGCTGGTCTGTCAACAACCCATCAAACATCTTATAATAGTCATAACCCGTGAATTTCTATTTTTGAATAATAAAATCCTTGTTTTTGCGCTGGAATAAGGAAATTGTATTTTGAAACAGTTTGCGTTTCTTTCCTTCAATGTTTTTGTGTTTTGTTCATGAACCCCCATGGAGTTTCCTGAAATAAATTCTTTGTCTGGCCTTGTCTTACCTTGCCTTCGGGCTTTGTGCTAACCTATATCGTACAATAATGATCTGTCCAATGACATCCAAATCTTGTTCCGTTTTAGCTGTTCGGATGTACAGACAATATTAGCGCGGGAACCTTGTTTTTGTGAATTTGAGTTTTAGGGGTGTCCATGCTGGAGGTTCGCCTGTACAGATACTGACTTATGAATAATCAATCTGTTTGCTGAATATTGTAGGGGAATAAATGGCATGTCCAGTCATATAACTGTTTTTACAACAAACGGGCTTACCATAAAGATCTGTATTTAAACGTACCTGACTAGTTTTGTATGACGGGTTGCATGGGATTGGTATGGTCCAAATGACCACTTTATTTTAGAAAAAATCACTGTCGATCTTCCAAGAGCCGTTTTATTCCCCATAAAATGGTACGGCTAGCCTTTAAGCACTTCAACACCTATTGATTGTGTTAATCTGTGATGTGATACATGTCAAAAACGTTTGACAACACAAAAATGTACACGCTTTGATTTATAATTATACAGTAACAGGCTCCTCTGTTGTGGTTTCTTTGGCTCACTAGACGATTTCCAGAAATACAACTTTGGGTTTTTGCACAAAATTGGGCACAGCTAAATAAAATGAGGCGATCAAATCGATCACAGTGAACAAAGAGCTTTTAGTTGCATTGTAGAGTGTGTTCGCGAAATAATGCACATCGCAGCTGACTATTCGCTGCCGCCTTTTTTGCTGACCTGCGGTGGCAAGTCAGCAATCCCTGGTGGCCAGCGAGCATACAAGTAATGAAGATTGAGATCCGATTTGCTTTTTTTTCGAAACCAAAGTGCTTCATATTGAGCGGACACTGAAAAACTATGCACATCGCAGCTTATGTTAAACTGCGATCGCTTTGATCGCACACTTCAGTAGACTCAGTCCCATTGATTAAAGACGCCCACCTCTTACACAACCCATAAACCCCGGTAGAGTAAATTCCGAACATCGTTCATTATCTGCCTAATGCAGTCAAGGGTACAATGTGGTACAAACCTATGTCGCCTTTCGGAGCATTGGACAGGTATTTTGTCATGCTGAGGTCGAGCTTGCTAGCAGTGATATTGGTGCGGAAATTACAGTCGATTGATGCAGGTTCTCCATAAGTAAACGTTCCGGCCTTGCATGTGATTGGCCCATCAGCAGTTTGTGCCAAAGGGATGGCGTTGAACAGAAGAAGCATGCGCGCTGTCATAGCAACCACAAGCAGCATATTGATCCTTTTAAACCTGTGTGAGCCTTTCTGCTCCATTATTCTCTGTGTGAGCCTTAACTGTGAACGTAGAGTCGAGGGGGACGGGTGCCCTGGTTTGTCTTCTCAGGCTGTAAGGCTGCATTGACATATTTAAGGACAATGATCTACTGATAAGTAATTAAGGTACTTTGTCTTCAAGACATCCAAGCAAAACAATTGTCAACAAATCAAATCTCACTCATAAACTGTAAAATGAAGTAGCAACGACAGGCAAATAAACATATCAGAGCAACTCCTTCTGCATGTTGTGAACAGCTCAACAACCTATTACACACACAGCAGTTTTCCCTACGCGATCGAAACCACTTCGCGCCCGACAGAGCAAAGCGAAGTAAGTTTTAAACTTAAATTAACCTTAGCCAGAATACTTGTATGCTAAACTAGAAAGTTTGAATGGAAGCCATGTCATCGTAATGTTGACCCGACAGTGACAATTGTCGTGCCCACAATCACAAGTACAACTAAATGATTAGTTTGTATTTGTTGACACAGTTTTATCATGTCAATGATCCGGCACGGCGGGCGGTCCTTACAACACTCACTTCAGGGCGAAACTGTGTGGTTCCTTTTTCAGCATACCGTGCAGCATGACATGTTCCCACATTTTGGGGTTAAAAAGAGACAGTACTTACATTACGTGTGTGTCGCCTCAGTAGATGGGCAGGCATGTATCACATTTGTTTGAATGACACAGAATGATTAAGTTTGAAACAACATCTGCCTCAGCGAAACATTATTTGCGCCTTGAACACCATATATGTGATTGCACACACACAAAGAACCCGCTATGAGTAGACTGTCGACTACTGTCTGATAACCTCACTTCACTCACTGTTAAGTATGATCACCCCATGGAAATCTCCCTCTGTCTCTGTCTCTCTCTCTCTCTCTCTCTTTCTCTCACACACACACACACACACACACACACACACACACACACACACACACACACACACACACACACACAAACACACACACACACACGCGCGCGCGCGCGTACTCACGAATCACGCACTAATGTATTGTCTGCATTACAGTAGAGAAAATAACACCTTTACTTTGAAAGCTCCAATTCGCCAGTAAACTGTTCCAAAATGGCGCCTTAGATAGTAGGCCTGTAAAAGCGTATTCTACTGTATTCAGCACGTAAAATACCTTTATTTCTGCCACGCGTGGTTATGCACAGGTTTGCCAGGTTTTCACACACTATTTCACTAGGAAACACATGCAGGTGCACATCATGAAAGAAAAACATAAAGCAAATGTAACCTAACGCTATCTTATATGAGCACACTCCATGTAGTTTCTCATGAAAAGAAAAAGACATCGACCCAAAACGCATTGGAGCTAATCCAAAGCCGACACAGGAGCCTAATACATGTAAACACAATTACCAACATGATTGTTGCGTGGCGTACCGAACGGAAAAAAATGCTTCAATGTGATTTCCTCTTTTCATAATCGCCAACCCAAAGCAAGCAGATACATGAAAGGAACAGGCTCCCATGTTAGGTATGTTCCTAATTTGAGCCCCTCTTTACGCTATTCTTAGAGAAAAAGCCATTGTGGTTTGCCAATTTAAGAGTCGACTGATAATGGATCTGTGTACGCGCACGCAAACGTGTGTGTGTGTGTGTGTGTGTGTGTGTGTATGCGTGTGCGTGTGGGGGGAGGGGGGGTGGGGTGAGTGAGCGTGCGTGCGTGCGTATATGCGGGAGTGGGTGTTTGTGAGTGTTTCCGCGAGTGTGTGTGTGGGTGTGTATAAATGAGCGTACGTGCCAGTGTGCGCGTGCGTGTGTGCGCGTGCGTGTGTATGTGTGTGTGTGAGTGTGTGTTTGTGAGTGTGTATGTATTTGTGTGTGTCTATGTAATTGTGTGTGTCTATGTCTGTTCATTGTGTGTGTGTGTGTGTGTGTGTGTGTGTGTGTGTGTGTGTGTGTGTGTGTGTGTGTGTGTACTTGTGTGATTGTATGTATGTGTGTGCGTATGAATGTGTATTTGTTTGTATGTGTGTGTTTCTGAGTATGTGTGTGTCTGTGTGTGTGTACCTATACACTCTTCAAAATAAGTTAAGGATCGGTTGAAAAACGGATCTAATTATAAAAAATTGCCAAAAAATTAAGAAAAAGGGTGTTTTTTATAGCCCCATGACATTTGCGGAACGCATGCCAGGGCAAAAGGTTGTGATGCACGTGCTACAACAGGGTCCTGGCTATGAACATCGCTCACCAGCTTGTGTTTAAAGGTTGACACGCTGACACAATTATGCACAGTAGCAACATGCCCCCACGAAGAAAACTGAGCGATTTGGATAGAGGAAGGGCAATAGGATGGCTACAAGACGGTGTTGCTGAAAGGCAAGTGGCCCAGAGGCTTGCAGTGGCTCCCTCTGTCATCATCAGACTAAAACAGAGATTCCACGTGTGACAGGGGAGGCTACCGCTCCTTTCACAGCAGACTCTGCACCCGAGTTGTTGGCCTTTAAAAGTCAACACCCGTGGATTGTGGAAATCTGTTTGTGATGGGGTCTGGTGGTTTCCGATTGTCTGTATGTTCATGGAAACCTTCGGGTTTGCATAACAGTTTTTATAGGGCTAAGAAATTAGCCCTAGCATTTTCAATCCTGTTTGATTGCACTTCACCTCCCGAGGTGATCGTAGTGTTTCGGCACTCGGTTAAATCTGGCGCTTGCGAGCAGGGATGGGACTCGGCATGATATGTTCAGGTAATGGCATAATATGACCACTAAACATTTTCGTGCTGTTCCCATTCTGCGAACTTGGGATGGACAGTGGTCCCCCGGTTCGGAACTTCGGGACGAAGTTCATTCAAACGGGGGCGATTGTGACAGGGGAGGCTACCGTTCCTTTCACAGCAGACTCTGCACCCGAGTTGTTGGCCTTTAAAAGTCAACACCCGTGGATTGTGGAAATCTGTTTGTGATGGGGTCTGGTGGTTTCCGATTGTCTGTATGTTCATGGAAACCTTCGGGTTTGCATAACAGTTTTTATAGGGCTAAGAAATTAGCCCTAACATTTTCAATCCTGTTTGATTGCACTTCGCCTCCCGAGGTGATCGTTGTGTTTCGGCACTCGGTTACACACGCAACTGGAAGAGTGCAGGAGCGACAACGTTCTGGTCGGCACAGAGTCACCACACAAAGAGAGGATCGCTTCATTCAGAGGCAGGCCATGCAACAACAAATGGCTACAGCAAACAACATTAGGCAACGCCTACAAGCTACCACCAACACTGTTGTTTGTGGTCAGACGATCAGAAATCGCTTACACAACTTTGGCTTGCGTGCAAGGCGTCCAGTCCGAGGAACAACCCTGCCTGCTAATCACCGAGCAGCTCGCCGAGCCTGGTGCACTCAACATGTGAGGTGGCAACGTCAGCAGTGGGCTCAGGTGTTGTTTACAGATGAGTACCGCTTTTGCGTGGAACCTGCTGATGGTCGCATCCGAGTGTGGAGGCGTCGCGGAGAGCGCTTCGCAATAGGCGCTGTTCTGGAACGACAGCGTTTTGGCGGAGGCTCTGTGATGGTCTGGGGAGGGATCAGCACACGTCTAAGGACACCTCTGTACCATGTAGTGGGCAACTTGACCGGTGTCCACTACCAGAATGAGATCCTGCAACCCCTGGTCGTTCCAGCCCTCCAAGCGATCGGCCCTCGTGCGATTCTTCAGGATGACAACGCACCTCCCCATCGCTCTGCAGCTGTAAACACCTTCATCCAGCAGGCCAGGGTCAACAGGATGCTGTGGCCAGCCAACAGCCCGGACCTGAACCCCATAGAGCACATGTGGGACGAGCTTTGTCGTCGGGTACAGGAATATCACACTCCTCCTGTCAATCTGGGTCAACTGCTGCAATGGCTCCAGCAGGAGTGGAATGGAGTTCCCAAAGCATTCATATGCAACCTGATCCACTCCATGCGCCAACGATGTGTTCAATGCCTGGCACACAACGGAGGGCACACGCGTTATTGACACTGATTCACATTGTTGTGAATTCCATTTTCGAGGGTTGTCACGTTTAACACACTCTAGCTAAATTGTCGCTGCCGCGTTCGATCTTTGCTTTGTTTGTCATTACTCCTTGGTTGTTCAATTATATAATGTTTAAAAAATGAAAGAATTCGGTCTTGTCTGTTTTGGGTGGCGTGCTTGTAAAAAAGTGATCCTTAACTTTTTTTGAAGAGTGTATGTATGTCTGTGCGTTTCTGTGTGTATACGTGTAATATCTGTCTCACAAAAAACACACACACCCACACGTATACCCGCACACAAACACACACACACACACACACAGACACAGACAGACAGACACACACACACACACACACGGCAACCGCCTAATTGTTGAAGAAATATGACGTTACCCTATTGCGTATGTTTATTCTACTCATCTAGGCAACGTGAAAGTCATACCTTTGAATGTTATTTGCAGCGCGATTTTTTTTTTTTTTTGTCTGTCTGTTTCGTCGTAGTTTTGGAAGGGAAATATTCCAAGACTAGGCGTTAGACTAAAGTTTCAATCCTCTCTCTCTCTCTCTCTTTCTCTCTCTCTCTCTCTCTCTCTCTTTAATTCGAACTTCAAAACCTTTCAAGTTATTTCCATTTTATTTAACAAACTCTCTCACTCACAACACCGATACAACACATTACCGCAAACATATTGTGACTTACCAGTGCGCTTTAAAGTCCAAGAATATATTTTGTGTAAAGAAAGGGCACCTAAATAAACACATTATTATTGGCAGAAAGCAAAAAACCCAATCATAACGTAATTCAAAAGCAAGTTCAGGCAGTGACAACAAAGATGAACACAACTTTTCTCCCTGCAAGAAACACACACAGAGAGTTTATTACATTAATAAAAAACAGAACAATTTGAAGATTTTACAAAGCAGATCCAATTCAACGAAAACTGTCTTTACAAAATGTCCATTCAATCGTCCTCTCGTCACTAACGTACAAGTACGCGTTACCTGAATGGGCTATGTGAACAGTCATAAACAAGCACACACACATACACGCACACACACACACGCACGCCCGCACCCCCCCCCCCCCGCACACACACACACCTACATGAACGAAGTGTACATGAAAAAATTTTCTTTCAAAATGTAGTGACAATACTCAAACAACTTCAACACATTTTAATCATGTCTACACCAACAATTATTGTAGAGCTGGTGATAGTTGTCACTAATATATTTTGTTAAATGTGACGAGCGTACCTCAAATCACTCGCACATGTCTTATCCCTGTAGCTGCATGCAGCAGGTTTGTGTCGCTTTGTTTTATGTTATCATTACTGGTGTGTATGCTTTAGGACTGAAGAAAATTGCTTCCACATCAAAGCATTATTCGTGATCCATGTACACATGAACTTACCGCCAAGTCTTGATCAACCTCTAAATATCTGAACAAACATTGCTTTGAATAGTCCCACATTACTGCTATTGATTAACTGTTCAGGGCGGGGATGTAGCTCAGTCGGTAGCGCGCTCGATTTGTATCCAGTTGGCCGCTGTCAGCGTGAGTTCGTCCCCACGTTCGGCGAGAGATTTATTTCTCAGAGTCAACTTTGTGTGCAGACTCTCCTCGGTGTCCGAACACCCCCGTGTGTACACGCAAGCACAAGACCAAGTGCGCACGAAAAAGATCCTGTAATCCATGTCAGAGTTCGGTGGGTTATAGAAACACGAAAATACCCAGCATGCTTCCTCCGAAAACGGCGTATGGCTGCCTAAATGGCGGGGTAAAAAAAAACGGTCATACACGTAAAATTTCACTCGTGCAAAAAACACGAGTGTACGTGGGAGTTTCAGCCCACGAACGCAGAAGAAGAAGAAGAAGATTAACTGTTCAGAATCCATTTGCAGTACTTATTAAATGTAGGTTTTTAATTGGAACTGATGTTGTAATATGGGTCATTCTCAAAGTCATCGTCCATAAGCGTGACATGCACCTTGAAAAAAAAACCTCAAAGAAGATCGTTGAAAACAGGGTGTGAAACTCCCCAGGGTGAGGTGAAACTATACATGAAAAACAGGGTGTGAAACTCCCCAGGGTGAGGTGAAACTATACATGAAAAACAGGGTGTGAAACTCCCCAGGGTGAGGTGAAACTATACATGAAAAACAGGGTGTGAAACTCCCCAGGGTGAGGTGAAACTATACATGAAAAACAGGGTGTGAAACTCCCCAGGGTGAGGTCAAACTATACATGAAAAACAAATAAAAATACACGTTTCAGTTTACCTGGTATGTGGGTTGACATTGGATATTGGGGAGACACTAAGGCATTGACAATTTGAAAGACATAAATGGAAAACGTCCACGTGCACTCATGAGATTCACGATGCAATAACCGACAAACAAAACGATTAATTTAGTAACCCAAGCTGTGTTTGTGTTGCAGTCATGTGTACACATAAAATTACAAGGAAGTTCCAACTCATTATGGGCCCAGGAGTGGTTTTCTGTGTCGGGTACTTCCATTACACGATGTCTCGACCGAACAGTGACTATCTCCATAAACATGTGCATCCCCTCATTTCACTTGTATACTTTATTTTTCCTATTTACTTGCAGTATACTTGAAAAGAACGTGTGTGTTTTGTTAAGAGCGGAATGTCACAGAATGGCTGCTTTCGAGCAGCTGATTTTGAGCAAACCAAAAATTGAAACACATAAAGAAGTAACACCAGTCAGATATTGTTTGGAAACTTATTGATTTTTGAGTCAGACTTACAGCAGATGCCACATTATACTAGGTGTGATGACAACTGGTGGTGTATTTCTTTCTTGAAGTCGGAAAGACTGGGACAGTGGAGACGTCAATTTACGATTTTAGACAGCAACATAATTACTGGTTAGCACATTGACAATGTTGCACGACGATCATATGAATAATATGATAAACCCAGTGAATACCTGAATATTGCACTGTTAGAGTTATGGCGTGTTTCCATGTTGATGACAGCCATTATGCTTTGCTTCACAGCAAACGGTTTCCTGGAGATCATTCACGTATGTTTGTCCGCATATGCTTCAATAATCTTATCATTATGAACATCAGTATCTGCTTGAGAACAAAAAGCAAATGCAATGATCCTTGCTTTCTTCTGGATACCATAGCAATCACTATTCGAGTTCGTAGTTCACCGGAGCTTCCAACTAAATTTTGCACGTCATCTTCATGGCAATGATAGAAATACCAGAAGGCGTATTCATCATACCGCTCCAAGATGAGGCACAGTATGTGTCATATTTTGCAGACACTGTCCAGTTTGTTCTAGGTTTCGGCCACGAAAATACTGCCATCTGTGATGCCCGAGTAGCCTATACCATGTCTGTTCTGGAGGCGGGGTACAGTTCCTTTTACATTTCCGCTGTGGAGTTCTCAGTACACACTCCAAATAAGAAGACCCGTAATTCTGTTTACTTTGCATAAGCACAGTGGATTCCTCATATGATGGAGTGAAGAGGGTGGAGGAGTACGGCTGTAGGTCTATGTTTACAATAGTCACTATTATATGCTTTGCTTCGTAGACAAAATGATTTTTGTTTGTCAGCATACGTTGTACTATCTCTTTTCATTACAGACACGCAACACAATACACGCTAATGGATCCTAAGCGAATGCAGAAATGTTGCCTTTCATTGGATACCTTAACCATAGCTTCACATTTTCACCGTACATCCGAGCTGACCACTAATAAGTCTCGAATGACGTCTATCAAGAATAGAAATATTAGAAGATCTTATCCACATACTGCAACAAGACGGGACACATACAGTGTGTGTCGCATTCTGCAGACACTGTCCAGTTAGCTGAATGCATCGGGCAGAGCAACACCATGCCTTTGTGTGCAGCGCCTGTTCTGGAGGCGAGGCACAGTTCCTTTAGCGAGACGGGCGCAGTGGCGTGGTGGTAAGACGTCGGCCTCCTAATCGGGAGGTCGTGAGTTCGAATCCCGGTCGCTGCCGCCTGGTGGGTCAAGAGTGGAGATTTTTCCGATCTCCCAGGTCAACTTATGTGCAGACCTACTAGTGACTTAACCCCTTTTGTGTGTACACGCAAGCACAAGACCAAGTGCGCACGGAAAAGATCCTGTAATCCATGTCAGAGTTCGGTGGGTTATAGAAACACGAAAATACCCAGAATGCCTCCCCCGAAATCGGCGTATGCTGCCTGAATGGCGGGGTAAAACCGGTCATACACGTAAAAATACACTTGTGCTAAAAACATGAGTGAACGTGGGAGTCTAAGCTCATGAACGAAGAAGAAGAAGTTCCTTTAGCAATTCAGGTGTGGAGATCTTTATGCGCTTTTCATTTTGCAGAAAGGAAGGCCCGTGACTCTGAGGTGCGGCAGCCCTACTTGTTGCTTTTCTTAGTGTTACGTAAGCGCAGTGAAGCGGCCGCTATGCGAGCTGCTCCGATGGATCTGTCACAAGATGGTGGTACCAGGGAGAACTGAAACAGAAGGTATTTTCTCTATACATCAGAATGGTCAGCGCAAGTTTCCTGTGACTACAAGCGTGACCAAATCTGTTCTGCATTTACCTGGCGTTCTGATTGATAGAATACGGTGGTTGCGGCGCGTGTATGTTTGTTTACTTGGGGTGGAGTAGGGTAGGGTGGGATAGCTTGGGGAGGGGTTGGGGGGGTGTACGTATTACTGTCGAGGCTCAAAAGCAAAAACTGAAACAGTCTGTATCTTAATATAGTATTGGGGAAGAAGACAGTTTAACTGTCAATACTGTTTCTGGTCAGCCAAACAGCGGTGTGTTGTTTCTTCAATAACCGCATCCAACAATGAGTAAATCAGATTTGTACAAGTCATCTTTTATTCCTTCTGCAACTAGTATCTGGAATAAGTTGCCTGAAAATATACAACAATGTGATTCTGTTGGTCTGTTCAAGCGACATTTCGCAGCTTTTGATATTTCAGTTCCACCATATTACTATGGAGAAGAACGCAGTTTAACTCTCAAAACTGTTTCTGGTCAACTTAACAGCGGTGTGCTGCTTTTTCATTTACCGCTACCAACAATTAGTAAAAAGATAAGACAAAGCGTCCAGGAGGAGCCTGATGACGGTACTGCCTAATTTAAGTCATACCCTGTACTTTGGTACCTTTTCTTTCCCCCATCTCCTCCCTGTACACTCGCCAAAACGGCGTGCATTTGTAAAACTGTTCTGCACAGAGTTTTGTTTTCCGCAAATCGTCTGTAAAACTTTTCCTATATATTCCCTGATACTATCAAGATTCGCAAGTGTGTGAAACTTATTCTAACACTATTTTTTCTGATATATTTTTGTTTAAAGAAAGTTCACAAAAGTTTTCGAACGATCCACAAAGCAAAGTAATGCACTCACTGTGAGTCCCGATTTAACAAGCTCAAGTGTCTTCCTGTGCATCATGTCACGGAAACTGGGATAACTCAGGCAAAGGATTCCGTCCACAGCAACGGTGACCTCTGGCTCGTTGACATGGTTTATCAGTGCTGCAAGACCTGTCATACGTATACAATAAAAGGCTTTGCTCCTTTTAGAATTCCAAAAAGGCGGATTTTTTAAGCTCTTTTACTAAATCCAAAAACAAAGAGACTGCCAACGTTCCAAAATTCAGAATAAAAAAACAAGAAAGGTAAGTTGTTGGAACGTTGTTGTTGACAAAATTACGTTACAGTCACAAGTATATCGACCCAACGGTCTTTTAAGTGAACAGACAAACAATTAATGACAAAAACTTAGCTTCGTGGAATTTTCGGCCGCTCGCCAGGAAGCCACAAGCAAAGGTGATTCGATATATTCGAAAGTTGGGTCGATATATTTGTGATTGTAACGTAATTGTGTCAATAACAACGTTCCAACAACTTACCTTTCTTGGTTTTTTTATTCTGCTCTTTTACTGACATCAAGTCCACATTTTAGAAACTCCTGAAGTGCATTGGTTTTTAAAAAAAAATGAAATTTTTGTCATAATTAGAAAGAACATAATTTTTAGAGCGTACTAATTTGTGTTACAATAACATATCTGAGGCAATCGTGTCAGTAGTCATATTGGCGGTAAACAATTGCTTTCAAGTTGCATTTAAGCTCCATCCATAAATCCTACCTAAAAGCAAGTTTTGTAAAAAAAAAAAAACTTCGTTGTTACGCTTACGACGACATAAAAAAGCGGTTTACCTGCTGCAGTTAAAAAAGCTGAGCGCTCACACACGAGTCTGCACACATCCCTGACAATGTTGAAATCTTCATCTGTGCACAACTCGATTCCTAACCCATGCAGTATTGTTTCTGTCTTACTGAAGGGCGCCTCCGTGTCTCTGAAGATAGGAAGAACCATAAACTTGTATTTATTATCAAACGTTAAAGAGCATGGCCACACATGTTCAAAACCCGCTACTTAAACAGTCCATCTTTCTGCCGTAAAAAAGCGCGTTTGTTACTATTTGGCACACTTTTCGGATTACGTATTTGCTTTCACAGAGGTGGCAGGACATCCACTTAAATGAGGTAGTCAAAACATCGATCCGAATTCAAAACTCGACAATAATTCACAATAGGCAAAAGTTCGAAACATGTGCATACCGAAAGGAAGACGTATTAATTATTTATCTAGTAAGATGCCTTCAAAAGCATGATTTTATTTAAGTACCAACCGAACAAATTATGCGCACAAGCTCTGTCATGTAGTTGTCTCGGTGACCATGTTGTAAATTATATCTGAAGCCATCATTATCGAAATCACTTTTCATGATTTTATTGCAGCTTTTCTGATTTACAGGCCTTGTATTATCTAAGGTACATACTTTGGTTCTTCATTTATTAATAATGATGTCAATACAAAAATCTCATTGAAACGTATCGGCTACTTAACGTCTCTTCAACCGATGCTAATAGGGATGGTGTTGATAACAATTATGTTAATGATGAAAAGAAAAAGAGGCAAGAGCAAGGGGAGGAGCGTTAAGAAAACAAAGACGAACAACTCACGCAAATGTCCATTCTTACCCTTCAATAATCATGACGTATTCAGGAAAGAAGCTGTGCTTTTTGAAGAGCTCACAATCTCCTGACAAAGAACGGAACACCACACCGTCGTGTTTCAGCCTCTTCAGCACAAGTCGTACAATCTCTCCGATGTACATCCAGCTCACCATCTTCTCAAGACTAAACACAAAAGGAATATGACATCGGACAAATTATCTGTATGTGTTGTTGTAGTAAATGTTGTTGTTGTTATTGTTGTTGTTGTTGTTCTTCTTGTATTTGTTATGTTATTTGTTTTCTCTTGTTGCTGGTATTTCAGATTACTTTCCACCTTGAGCATATCTCTAAAACTGACCTTATCTGAATTTCGACTAAAAAAGTGGTACACATTCTCAAATGGCAATACTGACAGACTTTTACACATCATGTGATTGTGTTTGTAGTTTTCAATGAACGTTTTGCCGAATCAGCAAAGTAGTGACACTTGGTGAAGTGTGTATAAAGGTTTTATGTCAGTTTTGTCGGTAGCACTTACTTTCGTGAAGTACACTGCCCAAAATAAGTCAAGAACCAAAATTCTAAACACAAATTACGCAAAAACCGATCAACCAAAAACATGGAACTTGTAATATGTTGTGGTCAAATCATTCAACAACAATCACGCCAAAGTGCATTGAGTTCCATTCATAAACAATTGAGTTATTGTCTCTTAAGTGAAGGGGGGGTCAAAATCAAAAGTCGCAAGTTTTTGCAGATTGTCAATTCCAATGTTTCACCGGTTTCCAAAGTTCAATAATGGGTATAACCCCCACGATTCTGGCGGCTTGCAGCGATCCCTCATTGAGTGGACAATGTTTGCCAGATTAGCCTGGGGGTTGGCCTGCCACTCTTGCTGAAGAAGAACGAGCAGCTGTTGGAGGTTTGCAGGTGAAGCATGATTCTCGCGAACACGACGGCCCAACATGTCCCACGCATGCTCGATAGGGTTCATGTCGGGACTGTTGGCTGGCCAATCCATCCTGTTGATCTGTACCTGCTGCAGGAAGGCGTCCACAAGCCGTGCTCAATGTGGGGGAGCATTATCGTCCTGTAGCACGGCATATGGGACCCAATCTGACGCAGCATGGGCAGGATTTGGGGCCTGAGGATCTGGTCCCTGTAGACAAGGGCATTCAAGTTGCCCCGTACATGGTACAGTGGGGTCCTGTGGTGCTCGCTGATCCCAGCCCACACCATCACTGACCGTCCCCGGTAGGCTCTTCTCTCCCTCACGCATGCAGGGATCATGCGTTCTCCTGGACGCCTCCAGACCCTGGTCCTGCCATCATCATGCTCCAGACTGAATCGAGATTCATCGGAAAACAGTACCTGGGCCCACTGCTGTCGATTCCATCTCAAAAGGCGGGTGGACCAGGCCAGTCTTGCCATCATGTGACGTGGCGTCAGTAAAATGCGGCCAAGTTGACGCCTTGCGTGCAGCGTCTGGTCATGAAGGCGGTTGCGGACGGTCTGCTCGTTGATGTCAGTGTTGGTTGCCACCCCAAGCCTTCGTCTGACGGTGCTGGCAGTGGTCGTCCTGGTCTGCAACGCCTGGCGTGTAATGTAGCGGTCTTGACGTTGTGTGGTGCTTCGAGGGCGCCCAGACCGGCGTCTGGTTTCCACACTTCCAGTGGCCAGAAAGCGCTGCCGCAGCCTCACGATGACGGAATGGAAGCAGCCAAGTCTTGCAGCAATCTCTCGGAGCCGGATACCCTCTTGAACCCAGGCTAGAGCTCGTCCGCGGTCGACAAGGTTCAGATGACGTCTTGAAGGCATGGTTCTTTGGTGGCCTGCTGTGTTTTTGCCTGGGCTTATAAAGCATTTCTGGTGACTACAGTTCACTCTCAGAGGACCAACGGTTCACGTGAAAAAGATTGATTGGGGCAAAATCACCTGTGCTGAGCTCTGCAGGAGGGTTACTTTCACGTGCGTTTTTCGCAATATGGCGGATTCTTTGCTCGCCTGCACAGACACTGACACTGACACAGTTTAATTGAATATGGGCCTACAGCCCCTTTCAATGGGGGGGGGGGGGGTACACATGAATCACAGGAAAAAATAGAAAACATGATATTTAAACGTATGCAAACTACACAGTGGTTTGTTCCAAGCTTTCCTCTATCAATAATCTTGCACGTCAATGCTGCCTAAAATATACATACAACCGAACAATAAATACAGCAACAACAAAACCTTCAGCGACAATTAATCTTCATTATTATTTAACATTGACAATCTTAACTGAAATGCAAAAAACAAAAACTTTGCTACATCTACAATTGTTTTTGTGTCTTGTTTTTTAAACATGGTAATCATACTGCCCAACTGATCACCAACACTTAAAAACTGTGCTAAATACTTTATTCTTAACTCACAATATGTTTGGCATTAAAAAAAAATGGATTTCGGTCTCTAATTTATCTTCACAAAAGGGGCAACACTTGTTTTCTGTTGAATTTTGGAAGCGATATCTGTGGACATTTATCTTAGTGAAACACCTATTCTAAATTGAGCAATGACATTTCTGTACACATCTTTCCATAAAATGTCCACATAACGTTCTTTTTCAAAACAGGCTTTATATTTTCCATAGTGTTAGGCGCTCACTCGAGTCCAAATGATTACGCCAATCATGACAGAAGGAACTGCAGAGCCTCTCCTTCAGTTCTGCAAAAAACACCCTCTCGTTTCCACATCCAAACATCCAAACTTGGTAAAATCCATTTTCACACAAAACTGCCTTTACATGCGTTACCCATGTGATACCACCTTTTTCGTGGAGGTTGAACAACATTTTGTATGCCTTCTTTGAATAAAAAATGGTCTGGCTGTCTCAATAACCGTATCCAATTTTTGATCAACCTTGTGACTGTTGTCACCCAAAGAGGATACCTACCCAACAGAGAAACAGGCAAAGTCCGAGTACTGGCTTTTGCTGTCACATCAAAGGCAGGGAAGCTGTCAAGACGACCACAAAGCGTAGAGGGTCATTGTCGCCGATTTTTGCACAATCAACGTTGGGATCGAAAAATGGCTTTTGGTCCTTAACTTATTTTGGGCAGTGTACTTGAAATATCGCTCTGAAACTTTCAGAATATACAATCGAGGCATCATACCAAGTGATCTAGATATAAAGCAACCTAAACACAAGACAACGATTTAAGCGTAGAGTTCCTTTTTATTGTGTGTTTTTTAAACTTGATTCTCAGTATTTTGTAAGCACAACTGCTCTTAAGAATAACATGATGTTACATACGACAAGCCTCCACTCAGCTGAATGTTTCGCGCCAAGACTTTCTCATCAACTGACGGCTGATTGGTCTTGTAGAAATGATTACACTGATCCTTATTAAGGAAGGACATGATATATCTGTGTACACTGCATTGGGGTGTGCACGTTAAAGATCCCACGATTGACAAAAGGGTCTTTCCTGGCAAAATTGACTATATAGGCATAGATAAAAATGTCCACCAAAACACCCGTGTGACTTGGAATAATAGGCCGTGAAATGTATGATATGCGCCAAAATGGCTGCGATTTGCTGGCCGATGTGAATGCGTGATGTATTGTGTAAAAAAGATTCCATCTGACACGGCATAAATAAACCCCTGAGCCTTGAATATGTGCACGATATAAATTGCATAAAAACATTTAAAAAAAAAAAAAAAAATCCCTGCGCTTAGAACTGTACGCGCGATATAAGCCTCATATTGATTGATTGATTGATTGATTGATTGATTGATTGAAGAAATGACAGACTGGAGTGTCTTAATGAAACGTTTATTTTATTTGAGAAAAAAAATTCCGGATCACAGAGATGTTATTTTCAGAGACTCAAATCTCATCAGTTGTTCTCCACTAGCAGTGCGAGAGAGAGAAACTGAAACTGAACTTTATTGCAAAAAGATAGAGGTTTTAGGCAGAGCCTTATCTTACAACCTGTCCCTTTTACAAACACTTAATACAAACGCACATAATATTATCAATAATAAGAAGAAAACAAAAATCATATTTTCTTATCCACACTACAAACAGGGAAAACAGTTCAATCATACAAAATATAGTCTTGACATTTCAAGAGAGAGCGAGAGAGAGAGAGAGAGAGAGAGAGAGAGAGAGAGACAGAGAGACAGACAGACAGACAGAGACAGACAAATAGAAAGAGAGAGAAGAGGGGGGGAAGCAATACAAACACAAATTGCTCTAACAATGACCTGCAGCATGCAAGCGACATTTTAACAAAATGTTCAAATCTTCCAAATCGACCCATTGAGAGGCCAACGAACAAACTTACATCTGACTCCCAGGATCAGCAGAGTACTCATCCAGCTCTTTGTCGTAAAGCGTCCTCAGATAATCTAGGTCGGCTTCCTTCCACAATCCTCCTAGTTCCGTGTTGATCACCTGAATTTCCACAGACTGGATTAATATGCAATTCTTTTCTCTTGTTGAAGAATTCCTCCTTCCTCCTTATTTTCCTGGATTTCCCCATCACATGTGTGACTACATGTCATATTGGATGGGTTGCACATGCGCTGTGTTAGTGTGCTTCCATACGACTCAAGGCAGAAAGTGCTCTTGCCTGTGGAAAATGAATGTGTGTGAAGTCGGGGGAGGAGGGGTGTGTGGGGGTAATGGTTTTAATGAATGCTGGTTATGTGAAAGCATGACCGCGATTCGGGTCAGCTTTTCTAAGCACGATTCAGAACACATTTCTGAAAACGTTTTGCTGGTGGTCCGCACAAAGAAGAGCGAGTTTAATTGTCAGAATGTCAACACACATCCTCCTTTCTCCATCAATGATTCAACTCTCGAGGTTGATGAAAGCTTCAGTACTTCAGTTCTACCATTTATGACACCCTGTCTTTTTATACAAAGATCAAAACAAGAATACAAAAAGCTGCCACTAATATGGGGAATATCAACAACAGAGTCTAGTATAACATCCATCTTATAGAAAACCCCGAACTGAAGCTATGCCAGACGTTCATACTGAGAACCCTTCCGTACCCCTGAAAGATGGGGACGGCTTTTTCAGTATCAAAGAAGTTTAACTCTTTTTGTCTGAGTAGGCATCGTAACATGACATGCCAAGCCAGGGTTCTAAACAATGATGTCATGAAAAGGCTTAATCTACAAGACGCAAGCAAACCCGAGTGTCTAGGTAAAGTATATTGTTAGTGTGAATGGTATCAATAACGATTATGAGAAAGGCATGGAGAACAACAGCAAGCGCAATAACAACGTTGCTACTTTTGATTTTTGCTGCTGCTGATGATGATTATGATACTGCTGCTACTGCTTATATCAGGTCTTACCTCACTTTGTGCTTCAGTCTCAGCCCCTGTACTGTTGAAGTTTTCCACGTAACAGGCGTTGAGTCCATTACCCACGTACAGGGCGAGTTTACACTTGGGGTCTAAGCAAGCAGCTGACACCAACGTGCTGACAGTGTCGTTCATAATGGCCACGATCTCCAAACTTCTGAGCTATGCATAACATACAAATTACAGCACGACTGTAGGAACAAATATTTCAATTAACCATACCATCAACAAAATATGGAACCAATGTTTGCCTCTCAACGTCACACCCCATACTAATACAATGTCGATTGTAAATTCAAAGCCATATACAATCTGTTTGTTTAATCAGTGGAACCATCACAACGATGTTAAACATTCAAGCTCAAAGACCCACTCAAAGTCGACAATTTGGGTCTTGTGTCTCATAAGAAACCGGAATTGTATAAGGCCAGAACAAGTTTCATCAGGACACGAACTGTGCACAGATAGGTTCATTTTCTGGAGTACACCATAATATTATGCTTGTCACAAATCTCCACAAGGGTACAATAAAGATTTCAGTCTTCACATGGGTTTTTGAACGGGATGTCACGTGTCTTATACACCTGTGTTACTAGCTCAAGGCAGATCAAGTTGTCCACGCAAACGAATTTGACACTGAATAATCGTCACACAACTGAACAAACGGATCGCACTAAGATGTTCAAATTGAGAACAAAATAAAACAATGTGTTACTTACTCTCTTAATGTTCTTGAAAGCCTGTTGAAGCAACACTTTGATGTCTTTTCTCACAACTCCCTTACAATTGAACTCCTTCGTCCATTTAGTAAGATATGCTTTGCTGAGGGTCTCGTGTGTGCAAGGGAATGCAAAAACAAACGCCACGGGCATTTCGGAATCCATAATAAATTTCTTTTTCTTTAAGTTCCTGTTGTCCCGCACAAACTGTATGTTGTCATCCACGATCTTCTCAGCACTGCCTGCGATGAAATCAAACAGCTGAAACACACACACACACACACACACACACACACACACACACACACACACACACACACACACACACACACACACACACATACACGCATGTATGCATACATCGGTTTAAATCACGTCCATTTGTTTCTCAAACCGGTCAAAATTAGTTGTATAATTGCAGGCTTCCGATTTGAACTAATTCTGTCAGTTGGTTGGTTAATATACATATTATTTATAATGACATAATCTTCATCACAAGACAGGTGCAATGTATACTGAAAGGCATAAATTCTGCAAATAGTGCATTGAACGATTTTGCTCTCAAACGAAAATCAGATTGAACCTGTAATTTGTAGTTGACATCTTGAGTGTCGGAGCAAATGTTTCACGCTGTCAGCGTGCGCTTTGCAGTATTGCTGATCCAGCCACAGCTCACTGTGCTAATAAAGACAATGGGCTGAACGGGAGACAATAACGTAAAAAAGATAGTGTATGGCCCTATAAAATGCAACTGGCTGTTTGGCTGTATCAGATATCGCAATCATGCCACGACTTGATGAAGGAGAGAGACAGCAAGCGATTGGGATGCTTACAGCTGGCCAAAGCATTGAACGTGATGAACACTAAACGTTTTCCGAAATCATTGCGCTTGGACTCAGTCACTTTTTTTGAAAAATTGTCATTTCATGATGTTCTATTCAAAATCAATAAAGCGAAGGTTTATAAACACTAAAATGGCCAATAAATAAAATATTCAAACATTGAAAACATTCACCACTGAGTTGATTTTTTGTGATTTTTTAAAGTTCAGTTTGCGGAATTTATGCCTCTCGGTATATTATATACTTTTATTGTCGTCTGCTACGAATCTAACCCTGGTGGTTGACACGGAGTGTACAGAAGCTCCAATCGTCCCTTCATTGACCGGAATAAATGCTCAATCCACTGTCATTTTGCCGCTGAACATTGTTTCTTCTTTTCACCTTCTTTTAACATTCTAACGGCATCCCAGAGCTGTTTCAGCACACGGGTTTAGCTGTCAATTTTGAGTGGCTTGTTCGGCATTACTGCCATTTGGCATATGAGTCTAATGTTATGAACAGAGAAAGACAGACACACCGGAAATGAACAACATTTGACGCGCATGCTGTCACAAAAAAAAGACGTCATTACGAACTTACAGGCAAAACGAAAGAGACTTTGACATCATTTGTTTTTGTTCGGTCGATTCCGTCGCGCAAATGGCTGGTCCATGGTCAGATTTGACACGGCGTGCATGAGTACCCACAACTTCTGTGTTCTCTGTTGACATTGCAGCTGTAAAATAATCGCTTGTTTGTCTCAGTCGTGTAGGTACAGACTTTGCTTCTGCAATCACTTTGTTCATGTTGATGAGACAAATCATCGTATCTATCGTGTAAAAGAAATTTGTGTAAAAACAAACCCACCTCCCAACAAGGAGGCATTGATGAGTTTGCAGTTCGCTACATAAATGAACTGTCTGTGGTTAATTTCATCCGTTTAATGTATGTCAAAACGAGCCATAAGGCTTTAAAATAAAAGCTACCGTGCATTTTTGAACGATTAGAAGATAGATGAGGTCGCGGTTTCTAAGAATGAAACTATGAATCGGTACGGGCGGGGATATAGCTCAGTTGGTAGCGCGCTGGATTTGTATTCAGTTGGCCGCTGTCAGCATGAGTTCGATCCCAGGTTCGGCGGAAATTTATTTCAGAGTCAACTTTGTGTGCAGACTCTCTTCGGTGTCCGAACTCCCCCCGTGTACACTACATTGGGTGTGCACGTTAAAGATCCCACGATTGACAAAAGGGTCTTTCCTGGCAAAATTGCTTTGGCACAGTTAATAATTGTCGACCTATACCCGTGTGACTTGGAATAATAGGCCGTGAAAGGTAAATATGCGCCGAAATGGCTGCAATTACTGGCCGTATAAAATTTCATCTCACACGGCATCACTGCTGAGCGCCTAGAACTGTACCCACGGAATATTGCGCGATATAATCCTCATTGATTGATTGAGTGACCTTCCATCACCGCCAGATTGTGAACAGAAAGGGTTCATGGTCAGAATCAAGAGGTCACATTTGCCAGGGTCCCATTCGAAACGTCATCATTTGATTCAAGATTTGCCTTTTCTTCTTTACTGCAGCTGCGCAGCTTATTTTCATAGGTCATGGCGAAGTGTAGGCTACTGAGCGACATAACACGTCAAACTTGTCTGTGACGTCAAACGTAGCTTGTTGACGCTTTTCTTTCAGTCTAAAAATGTACAGAGCTGCGATCATATGTGTGAGTTCAGTAAGTGTTGAGTATATTTCTTTTCTTTTAAGTGTTTTATGACTTTTTGTTGTGGATTTTGCGATTACAGAGATAAGTTGCAAATTGACCATGAGTCGCCGCGGTAATTATCAACTTTGATTTGGTCTTTGAGAGTGAATGCTTACAATCGTTGTCCTCAGAAACACGAATCCAAAGCCGCAATGGTTCCACACATCAAACAATCAGCCTGATTGGCTTTTACTTTGACAATCCACGTTTCACCTGAAAGCTCAAACCCAATCACCACCTCGATTTATTGCATGGGGAACACGATATCTATTTCCCGGCTGGGTATGAATGCAAACTCCTGAAAATGTTAACAAACATATTTATCCTACACACCTGAGTAAAACCACTCATGCGATACAGTATCGTTCAAACCACACGTGTTTATATGATGTAAATGAGGTCACGTCAAACTAGTTTGGCAGGGACCAGCTTATCGACTGCTTAGGATGACACTTATCGAAAAAAGGAGAAGAAAAAAAGTCTGGGGATATCATTTAGAAATTTTTTTTATGTAAAAAGGCAGTGAATAGTCATGAAGTAGGAGATGGCCCTTTTTGCTTTCTTTTTTAAAGCTAAAAGTAGACAGATTCTCCCTTTTTGAACTACCTCCTTTGCTGTGTCTACGTCTCTCGGGATGGTAAATTCTCGAGACGGACATTTGACCTCAGGAGATTGAAGTATAACAAACTGGATGGTAAGTTGGTCGCTGCTCAGTTGGAAAACCATAATGTACCCGCTCTCTGCAAAGTCGAAATATTAATAAGTCATTTTTTTTTAATTATCTCGCGGCATATTTCATTATATCTCAAAACACCACAATTAAGTGTAATGTAAAATACAGCAGTATAAGTTGATTTCTCGTGTTAATTGATTGCACAGTACTACTACTACTACTATTACTACTACTACTACTACTCCTCTCTCTTCTGTATGTCCCATCTGTATTTGTTCATGATCACTGCTGCAACCTTTTGATTCCTGATTGCTGCACAAGACACAAGCCTACTTATATTCCTTCCACAAAATCCCATTGCAAGAATGTTCTGTACATACCTTCTATTCCCGTTTGCATACTAACTGCACCCCCCCCCCCCCACACACACATACACACACACACACACACACACACACACTCACACAACACACACACACACACACACACACACACACACACACACATACACATTTTCCCCTTCCCTAGCTACCGCCACTACCGCGAGACCAGTGCAATATAACTTACATCTGAGAAGGAAGGAAACGTTCGCACACACCCTTCTCAACCATTTCCTTTTAAAAAGAACACATGACTGTGTACATGGTTAAAATAATGTTGTCTAATAATGTATGGAATTGTTAATAGAAAAATGTGTATTGCAACAGACCTGATGCAATGGGCAGAGGACTGACACAAGTGCGAAACATGCCAGTGTCTGCACTGCGTTGTGTGGAGCTGTCGAGGCCTCTTTGCATTTCCTGCTCAATAACATTCATTACCTTTTGAAGAGAAGACTGTGACAACTGAAAGTCTTCTGCAAGCTTGTCGACCTAGGAAAGAAAAGGAACTGATACAGGCAGTGATGGTCTTTTCCTTGAGGAAAAAACCTGGGCTTGTTATTACAGTTACCTCTCGTTGGGCTCATTTAGGGAACATGTATTCTTTTTGTCATACCGATTTCTTAGATACCCCCCGCGGGTTAGGGGGAAGAATTTACCCGATGCTCCCCAGCATGTCGTAAGAGGCGACTAACGGATTCTGTTTCTCCTTTTACCCTTGTTAAGTGTTTCTTGTATAGAATATAGTCAATTTTTGTAAAGATTTTAGTCAAGCAGTATGTAAGAAATGTTAAGTCCTTTGTACTGGAAACTTGCATTCTCCCAGTAAGATAATATATTGTACTACGTTGCAAGCCCCTGGAGCAAATGTTTGATTAGTGCTTTTGTGAACAAGAAACAATTGACAAGTGGCTCTATCCCCTCTCCCCCCTTTCCCCGTCGCGATATAACCTTCGTGGTTGAAAACGACGTTAAACACCAAAGAAAGAAAGAAAGAAAGAATTTCTTAGATTTATCATTCTGATTACTACTGTAATAACTAAAGAAACACCAAGATATACAGATTGGGAAGGTTTTCTCTAGTATTAGGCAACTTCATCATGTTTTTTGTCCTATAACAGTCATTGCTGTATATCTATGTGGGTACATAGAATGAGTTGCATAAAGAAGGCGCTTCAAAATGATCCACAATATTGTGTATGCAACCCAGATTGTTTTCCAATCGTTCATGGACACTGTCTAGAAATTGTCTGGAGTCAGAGAAGATTAACCTCCTCAAGCGATCAGCAAGAGACACTATTGGACTATGGTTTGCCTGACAGATTCCGAGATGATTCCTAACGCTTTGCCGCGTCTGAATAGCGTCCCGTGATGTAAGTGTGTGTTTGTCCCACATGCCCTACTAAAGTCTCCCACCACAAACAGTAAAAGCGGTTGAGCATGTCCAACTCTGTCCTGTGCTGTTGACTACACGAGACAATCTGTCCCCGTGGCTTTGTTTTCATAGAAGTGAAATGTGCAATCGGACAAAGAGTTCGCTCCACAGCTCAGCCTTTAATGGTGGTACCACACGGGAGTAAAGCGGAACCCTCATTTAAAGAGCTTCAACAATCTGAACAAATCCGATGACAAAAGGAGGGTAAACCTTACAGAGGCTTTGAACAAAGCATCTGAGAAAGCAGGGTTTATAAAGGGGGAAGTCTTAAATTGTGGTGGGGGGGGGGGGGGTCTTAAAAGGGGGGGGGGGGGGGGCAACTGTAAACACACTTAGATCAGGGGACATTATCCAGCCAAGCCAAAGCTGCACTCGAGCTGTGTAGTGAAACTTTTTTTTTTAAGTTGATGAGTGAAAATTGTTACTCTTCTTCAGTTTAAACAAAGAACACATGTTTGCGTTGGTTTAAATATTTCTTTTACATGGATCACGTGACCGCCGCTCAAGTAAGGGTACCCTCAAAATCGACCAGACAAAAACGGAAGAGCCGAATGAAAAATCGACAAACTGAAATCACAATAGGCAAAACTTTGCAACTTTGACATACGAGAAGAAAGTCAAACCAATTATCTACCCTGAACAGATTGTTTTTATGGGGGCGAGGACGCCCCCATTCTATACGGATAGTTTCGAGGTTGACCATGGGCAGCGCCATTTTGTTGTGAAATACGTCATCAGTTTGTGTACACAGGAAGTTGTGACATCCGTCACCCTATGGGAGGGGTGACGTCAAAATTGTTCATCTGTAGAAAGTTGTGAAATCCGTCACCCTATGGGAGGGGTGACGTCAAAATTGGTCATCACAGAGTTTGTGTAACACAGGAAGTTGTGAAATACGTCACCCTATGGGAGGGGTGACGTCAAAATTGTTCAACAAAAACATGATATGTCGCATTGTGCAGGGTCAACTGCAACAAACTCAAACCGAGCCATTCATACCTAGCTGTATTTGAGTGACTTATATACCCGACATTTTTATTTCTTATTTTTAGCACAGGTGTAGGAAAAATCATGAACCAAAATGTTATTTATTTTCTAATTTAACATTTTTTTTACAAATATGACCATGGTCTTTTAAACATACAGTGACATTAAACATTGTTATGTTAAAAAAAAGAAAAAAGAAAAAAAGCTTTTGTGCACAAATCAGAAAATACATTGTACATTTTACCTACAGGCCAAACCGTGAGTGTCTGTGGCAAAGCCCGACCCAGGAAATTGCACTGATTTTATATTTAGATCAGAGAGAAATTGTCAAGAACAGGCGCTTGCATTTGGATGTGTCCAATGATAGTAGGTTTGGTTGTGATCAATCAGAATAATGTAGGAATAAAAATGTATGACAGTTTAGTATGATGACATGTAATTCACATATGCTGAAATATGATATTATACATCATGTAATATTATTATGGCTGTTGCCATGACCATGAAACCCAACAAAGGTTTAATGTAATGTAATTCAAAATACCAAAACCGAGCACCTATTAATCTCGTCTTTGCGCGTGAAGATTGAGGCCGTCTGCCAGTAGCGGTTAGGTCATACAGTGGAACCCCTCTCTAGCGACCTTTAAAATGTTGACAAAAATCGGTCCTTGTGGAGGAGGGTCCTTACAGAGGGAGGGGGCGGAGTCAGGGGGCCACAAAGAAAGTCAGATTTAAAAAAAAAAAAGAAAACAGAGAAGTTTGAGTTGCTGACGACCGTTCTCTCTGAAAGCAAACTGCTTCGATTTCATGTTTGTCCTTGGTGTCCACCAGTTCTGGTGCATGTACTACCCTGGCCAAGTTTCCTCTCAAGACATCAAAGAGACCGCCCCAGTATACTCTACAGCCTCTGGGCGAACCACCTCTCATAGCTAAAACTGGGTCAATGACCCCTGGGAAGAAGGTCAGTGTCTATAAAAATTTTACTCCTAGGCCTGCGGCCAGGGGGGGGGGGGGAGTATACCGGTACCATTTGAGAATCAGACCAAATGAGAATTGAACCATTTGAGAACATCCTTTTTTTTTCAATCACTACATCGAAGGCCTGCGGCCCGGGGTTCACATGGGTTGGTTTGTTTGTTTGTTTCAAACCCACACCCATATACACACATTTCCCATTTAAACCATTTGTCGGCCCCCTGTCGATATTTATCGACTAAGTTCCTTGTGTTTTGCTACCTTGCGTATTTCGCGTGCTAAGCTATTCCTACTGATGCAGGTGTCGATCGCAAGAGCGGTCAAAAACGGAACGTTTTACGTCAATTTTTATGGGTATCATGTCAAAAAGCGCTACATTTTAGCAATGACTTGGTGGATTTCTTTGAAACTTTCGGAATATTTTACCAACATACTAGAGATACTTCGTGCGAAAGTTTGGATCGTTACGGTTGTTTATCCAGATGTGACGCAATGTTTCGGAAAATGTTGTTAAACTTGTCATAGGATTGTTCACTTGTCTTAAAAAAATTCATGACTTTGTATATCCACAGATAAATGATTGATACAGATTCTGTCTAAGTTTCATTTGCGTGTAGCCGCTGGCGTTAATTTGCTAGTCATGCAAACACATGAGAAAAAAATGGAACGTTCACGCTGTTTCGCGCTTATAGCTGTTATCGCTGGGTGCCTCTTAAAACATGCTACGGTCACGCTTGGCTGGGCATCGCTGTGGCACCAGAATCATCGCTTAAATATGAAGCGTGTTTACAGGCCCAGCAAATTTGCGTCAGTGCTTACACGCACATAAAACTTTAGCAGTGTGTGTATCAATCATTTTTCTAAAGACATGCAAAGTCATGAATTTTTTGGACCCAAGGGAACAATCCTATGACGAGATTAAAAACTTCTTTCGAAAAATTGCATAACATTTTAACAAACACCTGTAACAATCCATAATTTCGCTCGAAGTATCTCTAGTATGTTGGTAAAATATTCCGAAAGTTTCAAAGCAATCCACCAAATCATTGCTAAAGTGCAGACTTTTTTGTCATGATACCCCTAAAAAATGACGCAAAAAGTCCCGTTTTTGACCGCTCTTGCGATCGACACCTGCATCAGTAGGAATAGCATAGCACGCGAAATACGCAAGGTAGCAAAACAAAACAATCTATTCAGGGTAGATAATTGGTTTGACTTTCTTCTCGTATGTCAAAGTTGCAAAGTTTTGCCTATTGTGATTTCTTGTCAATTTTTCATTCGGCTCTTTCGTTTTTGTCTGGTCAATTTTGAGGGTACCCTTACTTGAGCGGCGGTGACGTGATCCATGTAAAAGAAATATTTAATCCAAAAGGTGATCCTGGAGGTTAAGTGAACGGTCTTAACTGGCATATACAGTTTTAATAAAATGACACGGGGATTAATGCTTTACTTTGGGTTTGAAATTTGTTGCAATCATTTTTTGGCCAAGTTTATTATACAACATTCTTTGGAGAACATTCAATTGCTTAGATAATGAAAATTGCCCGAATCAGTCCTGGTAAGCTGCAACCGTTTCCTCCTTTATACGAGTAAGAACAAATTCGAATTACCTGTTGCTTTTCGTCTGGAAGTAACGGTTTAGTCGTTTTAGACCTGTGGTGCAATTCCATGCCCATACTTCTGCGTGCTCTGCACACACACACACACACACACACACACACACACACACACACACACACACACACACACACACACACACATACACACACACATACACACACACACACACACACACACATACACACACACAATTAGTGGTTTTTTTTCTCTACAACTTCTGTCAA
>NW_027127697.1:0-4000 GCF_037325665.1 Littorina saxatilis | reverse complement strand
CTCTCTCTCTCTCTCTCTCTCTCTCTCTCTCTGTTACATCACTTTCTCAGGTTTCTCAGTCTTCCAGTTGTTCTCACAGACTTCATCTTCCCAATCCGGCTTGTCAAGATTCGAGAGGTGGCATGCATTTTTCTATGTACTGAGATAATATGATAACAATATTACGTGGATGACATTGTTTACGCTGCATGGTCATGAGTAAATCTCCGGCAGTAAACAAATCAGTTCCTCTTTTCCCGTGTCCTTTTTTCTCTGTCTCTGTCTCCTTCTCTGTCTCTGTCTCCTTCTCTGTTTCTTTTTTTGTGTTGCTTCCCCTTCTCCCTCTAAGCCCCATCCCGGCCCCTCGGCCTCGTTTGATCAGGACTCTCTTTCTGTCTGTCTGTCTGTCTGTATGTCTGTCATCAGTCCCTCTCGCTCTCTCTCCGGCTCGCTCATTTTCACTTTCAGTTACTAACTCTCACTCTCTCTCTCTCTCTCTCTCTCTGAGTCTCGCTCTGTCTCCCTCTTTCTCTTCCCCCTCTCGCTTAGTCTTTCACTTTGTCTCTGTCTCTCCCTAGCTCCCCCTCTCTGTCTCTCCCTCCCCCTCTCCATCTGTCTCTCCCCCCTCTCTCTCTCTCTCTCTCTCTCTCTCTCTCAGTCTCAGTCTCCCTCTCTCTCTCTCTTTCAGTCTCTCCCTCTCTCCGAGTCTCTCGCTCTGCCCCCACCCCCCCTCTCTGTGTCTCGAGTCTCTCGCTCTCTCTCCTCCCCCCTCTCCCTCTCTCCCTCTCTCTCTAGTCTCTCTCTCTCTCTCTCTCTCTCTCTCTCTCTCTCTCTCTCTCTCTCTCTCTCAGTCTTTCTCTCGCTGTGTTGAGGCCGGGGCCAATGTACACATGACGCAAGACAGACAAACATATAACGTGCATGTCTGTTTGTCTTCCTGCACTCTCATCCAGCTTTCTGCTTGAACACACTCGGTAACTGCAAAGGGCGCACAAACGCACAGGCGCTTGCAACTCATTTATTTTGATACTGACAATCCCCATCACACTCAGATTTGACAATACCGTGACGTTGCTCAGTTTCACCCGCATCATATGCACGCATTTAGCGCGTCACAGCTCAGTCACGCCTCAGCCATCCCAGTGTGGGAAGGAAAACGGCGGCCGCAATTTGATGACGTCACATTTTTCTTATTCTTCGTTCATGGGCTGAAACTCCCACGTTAACTCATGTTTTTTGCACGAGTTTTTTTAAATTTTATTTTATTCGTATAACCGTTTTACCCCGCCATTCAGGCAGCCATACGCCGCTTTCGCGGGAATGACGTCACATGAAAACAACGGACACAAGGCAGCATCTTCCTCGTATTTTCATTGATCGAGGTGTAGCTTTAAAAAAAACAAATCTCTTCATATGCCTGTGGTTCAATCATCGTGCCCCGGGTCATCTTGGGCCTGAGAACGTGACGGGGCGTCCCTGACCAAAAGCCCTGGCTGACAGAGACTCAGTGATGAACTGAGCACAGATCGAGAAATGGTGTACAAATACATGTACTCTGAGATATCCTTTCTTGTTGTCACTATTGTGCAGTGTAACAAGTAGTACTCAACAGAAATGCAGGAAATAGCGAGATGGTGGTATTGGGTTATAGGTCACTCACTGTTGGTCCGGGTTACTGAGACAGCCGGGCCCATATCAGCCAATGGTTCTGTTCAATGTCATGTTACTGAGTTTTCGGCCTGTTGTTATTCTCACTTCCCGGTCACTTTTAGCCCTAGTCCGTCCTCCTCGATTCACATCCACATAGTTTACGGGGTGATGGTTAACACACAAACAAAATAACCAACAAACAAAAAAACAAAAACCAACAAACAAAAAAACCCAACAACAAACAAACAAATACGTAAAGCTGACGATCAGGAAAAAAAATAAAAATTAATTGATAACGTTTCTGTTACCAGCCGTTTCTTTTTGTATTTAGTCAAGTTTTGACTAAATGTTTTAACATAGAGGGGGAATCGAGACGAGGGTCGTGGTGTATGTGTGTGTGTCTGTCTGTGCGTGTGTGTGTGTGTAGAGCGATTCAGACCAAACTACTGGACCGATCTTTATGAAATTTGACATGAGAGTTTCTGGGAATGATATCCCCGGACGTTTTTTCATTTTTTCGATAAATACTTTTGATGACGTCATATCCGGCTTTTTGTAAACGTTGAGGCGGCACTGTCACACCCTCATTTTTCAATCAAATTGATTGAAATTTTTGTAAAGCAATCTTCGACGAAGGCCGGACTTCGGTATTGCATTTCAGCTTGGTGGCTTAAAAATTAATTAATGACTTTGGTCATTAAAAATCTGAAAATTGTAATATTTTGTTTTATGTATAAAACGATCCAAATTTACGTTCATCTTATTCTACATCATTTCCTGATTCCAAAAACATATAAATATGTTATATTTGGATTAAAAACAAGCTCTGAAAATTAAAAATATAAAAATTATGGTCAAAATTAAATTTCCGAAATCGATTTAAAAACAATTTCATCTTATTTCTTGTCGGTCCCTGATTCCAAAAACATATAGATATGATATGTTTGGATTAAAAACACGCTCAGAAAGTTAAAACGAAGAGAGGTACTGAAAAGCGTGCTATGCAGCACAGCGAAACCACTACCGCGCTGAACAGGCTCGTCAGTTTCACTCCGTTTTGCACAAGCGGCGGACTACGGTCATTGTGAAAAAATGCAGTGCGTTCAGTTTCATTCTGTGAGTTCCACAGCTTGACGAAATGTAGTAATTTCGCCTTACGCGACTTGTTTTCCTTTGTTTTTTTTCTTCATTGTTAACTTTCTCTTTTAAACATCAACAGTTTTGTAAACTCTCTGTGTCTTTAAAAACAACAACCCACATACAACTCAGCCAAAGGAAGTAATTAAAAGGATTGAATGGACTTGACAGACAGACAGACAGACAGACAGACACACACAGACACACACACACACACACACACGCGCGCACACACAAACAAACACACACAACGTTTGCAATTGGCTTCACGCAAATTTAATCCTGCATTTCGCCTATTTCCTCTTCAAAAAATCTAACCCCAAAAAACCATTTCAGACGAGACTTTAAAACTGAAATAGATATGTTTAAATTTAACCATGCACATGCACGAAAAAACCAGCAATTTAAAAATAACAGTGCATTGTATTGGAAAATGTCACGAAGTTTGGGTCGCTGACACACAGAGCACGTGAGTCTTGGCGTTGACACGGGACAAACATCTCCCTCCCCTCACTCTCTCAGCAACTCCTTGTCACATCATCGCCCCAATGATTTTCCACCCACTGCACTAGTATAGACGGTTGGGCCCACACTGCATGGCGGCGTAAAAATTAATGAGGAACGACACCGACTAAACAAATCAAGACGTCTCAACTTGACCCTTTCCGGCTTCCAAAATGAAATCTCTAACAGCGAAACAAAGCTCGATAAGACGTCATAATGCAAACACTCGCGTCACGTAATTATTTTGTCGCTTCATCTGCATGCCCTCCCCACGAATGCACAAATAATTTTGAGAAGTAAGTTTGTCTCGCCGGTGACTTCGTCACATCAGCAGTAGAAATCTACTCGTAAGGTCACCACCAGGTTGGTAATGTACGTCATTAAATCTCTAGTCCGATGATGACATTAAGATTTAAAGATAAACGTACCTTGATTCCTTCTCGTGCAACCTATCACGTCGGTCACTGCAGATATGTTCAGTCTTTTACATGAGACAAGAATGAGTGTCCTTCGCTGAACTGCAACGTATCTTGATTCCTTCTCTGAACCAATCACGTCGGTCACTGCAGATATGTTCAGGCCAAGTAGTAGTCCTTGGTTCAGGCTTTTACATGGTACGAGAATGGGCAGATGGGTGTCCTTCGCTGAACTGGAACGCATTACAAAATTCAACGGCCTGGATGCGTTCTGTGCAGAATGGGAATTTTAGCTCTTTAATTAAATTCGTAAC
>NW_027127696.1:0-2000 GCF_037325665.1 Littorina saxatilis | reverse complement strand
GGCTCACGTAAGTGTAGCCTATGCGATGATAAACTTTGTCTGTCTGTGCGTGCGTGCGTGCGTGCGTGCGTGTGTGTGTGTGTGTGTGATAGAAACTTTAACATTTCCGAGTCTATGGATTACGTCAGTCTCGGTCAAAAGTGTTTGACGTGTGTGATAGAAACAATTTGAAGACGTCACATTATGACGTAAGAGGGTTAGACGTCACGCAAAGGAATTACTGAACGTCTCGGTCATTGTTATTGTGAGCGGGCCGAGACTACTTGGCAGATCCAGGGTCTCGCTTTCTTGCACAGTTTCACCTATGCTTACCGTGTGTGTGTGTGTGTGTGTGTGTGTGTGTGTGTGTGTGTGTGTGTGTGTGTGTGTGTATGTGTGACGGAGTGATTGAGTTTGTGTTACTGTTTGTCGATTTCTTACGTGAGCCTTGAAGGCTTCGCCTCTTGTTGTTGTGATGATGATAACACTTACATGAGTCAATTATGATACATTTTGTACATATTCATTGCATTTCCTTGGAAGGTTTACACACAAAAAAAGGCATTGAGTAACAGAGCAAAGATTCATTCAACACAATTGCTCTCTCTCTCTCTCTCTCTCTCTCTCTCTCTCTCTCTGTAAATATCTCTTTCCAACCTCCCCTTCACACACACACACACACACACACACACACACACACACACACACACACACACACACACAGAGAAAAAACAACCACACTTACCTTTGTGTTGACTTTCGCCGTGTGAGTGTTACAGCTGATTGCTTTTAAGCCATCTTTTGACACCTGCACGCTACAGATGAGTTCAGAGTTGAAGCCGACGACGTTCCACGGTCCGGCACCCGCTCCTACTATGAACGCTCCTGGTAGTTCCACTAGTTTGGCGATGTCGCCTAGATCATACAGCTGAAACAGTAGAATATTATGTCGAGTGGGAGTGCTTGTATAAACTCAGAGGCAAAAGAAACGCAAATGCTGCAGTGAAGATGGGTTACACATGAATTTTAATGTCGAATTAATTATTTCGGGTTAACAGTAACAAGGAAACGAATTGACCGATACAAAAACCATACGGAAAAGTGTATTGGGATGAGAGCATGACGTGCCATGTTCCACTGAACACTGTTTGAAGACTGTTGAAAGTCCCAACGTGTTGTTCCTCCCCGGGCGTTGATGACTGTGGCGCACCTCCGGTACATGGAGAGGACGAGGTGATTAATTTGCTGCTGAGGGACTTGGGTCACGGCAGCACGCAGTTCTGCTGCTGTGCGGGGTCTCCGGGCAAGGACATTAATCCTTCTTTGCATGATGTCCCAAAAGTGTTCGATTGGGTTGAGATCTGGAGATCGAGCAGGATGAGGCAGAAGGTTCACGCTGTTGTGATGCAGGAAGTCCTGGGTAGCACGTGCAGTATGGGGACGGGCATTGTCTTGCTGGAACAGGCAGTTCCGGTGCCTCTGGACAAATGGAACCACATAGGGACGCAGGACTTGATTGATGTAGCGGTCTGCATTGACACCATTCCCACGACCTTGGCCGACGTTCTGAAAGACGACAGGTCCCACTCGCTGGTTGACACCAATGGCGCCCCATTTCATGACGCTGGCACCTCCCCATCGATCATGCTGCAGGATGTTATTGTTCGCAAACCGCTGTCCAGGTCTTCGCCAGATCCGGACACGCCCATCGCCAGGTTCCAGGCAAAAGCGCTTCTCATCCGAAAAAAGAACCCTCCGCCAGTCCCGATGGCGCCAGTGGGCATGCTGCTGGGCCCAGACCAGACGATCCAGGCGATGCTGAGCTGTCAGGACAGGACGTCGAGGAGGACGCCGATTTACCAGGTTCTGCCCACCAAGGCGTCGGCGTACAGTTCTGGCACTGACGGGTTGTCTATGCACCCCGAATGTGTTACGGGCTGTGTTGGCGGCAGTTTCGAATGCATCTCGCTGGTGTTGATGGACAAGATGGCGATCTTGTCGGGCTGTTGTTACCCGGGGTC
>NW_027127695.1:25000-30746 GCF_037325665.1 Littorina saxatilis | reverse complement strand
CTCTCTCTCTCTCGTTCTCTCTGTCTCTGTTTCTGTAAAACCCCTCCTTCCCAGACAAAGATAGACACCATATTTAAGGCTCCCCAAGCAGCAAGCAACAAAAATGACTCTCCCCTTGTGGACAGAACAAATAGCTATGACTCGGGGGATATAAACCAAGAGGGTGAAAACCCTTTTGCTGACGCGAATAGTACAGAGGACTAGGAATGTGGCCGGCCCCTAAGCTCACAGTATATAAGTTTTGTGTCATACAATATTGGAGGGTTAGTAAACAAGCTTTCCGATAATAACCTGATTAGTTATCTTGAACGTTTTGATTTTGTAGCACTTACAGAAACCTTTATTGATAATGACTTTGATTTGACTAACACTTTTCTTGATTATTTGAAATTTATCTATCCAGCGGTGAAACTCTCTTCTCATGGAAGACGATCTGGTGGAATTTTGGTTTTAGTAAAGGAGTTTCTGTGTAATTTTGTAGACCAGGTTTCCGTTGACTGCAGTAACGTTATTGTATTGAAACTGTCAAAGTGTTTGTTTGGTAGTGATAAGGACGTATTATATATAGTGACCTATATTCCTCCGTATGGAAGTCCGTTTTATAACCAGACTGAATGCGACTGCCAGATAACAGAATTGGAAAGGTGTATTGGTGACTTGTTGGAAACCCAGAGTGACGTATATGTAATTTGCACTGGTGATTTTAATGCGAGAACTGGTGACTATCAGGTTAATAGAGCTTTTAGTCAAAGTATTGGCGAAACTGATATAAGTGATAGTCCCTCCTTATGGGAAACCAGTCGCGTATCTCAAGATAAGGAAATTAACGGTTTTGGTAAAAAGTTGTTGGATTTGTGTGTATGTTATGATTTTGAGTTGATGAATGGAAGTGCTCGAGGAGATGAGCAGGGTAAATTTACATATTTGTCTGTGCACGGTTTTAGTGTTATAGATTATTTTCTCGCCAGTTTTGATTTTTCAGATTTTGTTCACAGAATGATTGTAGCCGATCGAATCGAGTCTGACCATATGCCACTCGAAATGGTGTGTAAATGCCAGGTTGCAGAAGAAAGGTTGAAAAAAACACAAAATTGTGTGAAATTTGAAAAGTTTTTTTGGAGTAAAGAAAAGGTTCTGCAATTTACAAATTGTGTTTTATCTGAAGAGTTTATTGAAAATGTGAATGACGCACAGGCAATGATTGATGAATGTCCAGAAAGATCTCTTGATATGTTTACTGATGCTGTTTTGATTGCGGCAGATTGCATGAAAAGGGTCATTATTCAAGGGGGGCAATCCAAAACACAAACAGCAGTATGGTTCGACAAAGAATGCCATATCAAACGAAAAGAAGTGAGAAAATGTTTAAGACACTTTCGACACACTAATTTTAAGGAAGATTATGGTCTGTATGAAGAACAGCGTAAAGAGTACAATGGTTTGAAGAATGTAAAGAGGAATCAAGAAAAGAAAGCATCCTTAGATGCTTTGCTTGATTCAATGCAAAGCCCAAAAAACTTTTGGGCTGAAATTCGCAGGCATAGAACGAAGAGAAGGATAATGAATTGTATTGAGAAGGAAGATTGGTTGAAGCATTTTGAAGGAGTATTCAATGAAGGAGTTGACAGAAATGTGGAGGAGGATGTATGTGCTACCGCAGACGGTGTTTTTAATGACATGTTGGATGCAGAAATTACTGGAGCCGAAATACGAAAAGCGATTAAACATTTGAAAACAGGAAAAGCAGCAGGCCCAGACAGTATTTTGGCAGAAATGATAAAAACAGTTGAAAATGAGATGTTGCCATTTTTGAAAAAATATTTTAATTATTTGTTTTCTAAAGGACACTTCCCGCTTCAATGGACGAAGGCGACTATTATTCCCTTATATAAGAAAGGAGACAGAAATAATCCGGATAATTACCGAGGCATATCACTTCTGAGCATTTTGAGCAAAGTATTTACCCAAGTTATTAATAACAGACTGGTTCTGTGGTCGGAAGAAAACTCCGTTTTGAACGATGTACAAGCTGGTTTCAGAAAGGGACGTTCCACCACAGATCATATTTTCACTCTGCATGCCGCCATTGAGAAACATCTGTTAAAACGATCTAAGTTGTATGTTGGTTTTATAGATTTTAGAAAGGCTTACGATACTGTTAACCGCTCTGTGTTGTGGTCCGTGTTGATGAGATCAGGTGTCAGCGGAAGAATGTTAAGAATGATAAGAGCTATGTATGCCACAGTTGAAGCACGTGTCCTTTCCAGTGAGGGTTATACGGACTATTTCGAATGTCTACAAGGGCTGAAACAAGGTTGTGTTATGAGCCCAATGCTGTTTTCTTTGTTAATCAATGAGTTGGCGAACGAAATTATTGAAAAGGGCAAACATGGTGTGTCCCTCGGTCCGACGGAACTTGAACTTTTTTTGTTATTGTTTGCTGACGATCTCACTTTGATAGCATCTACTGTTATTGGATTACAGAACCAGTTAAACGTTTTATGTACTGCAATGCAACGTCTGTGTCTTAGAGTAAATCTAGATAAATCAAAAATAATAGTTTTCAGAAAAGGCGGATTTCTAAGTGCAAGAGAAAAATGGATTTTTGATGGGAATCAGTTGGAAGTTGTAAATTCGTATAAATATCTTGGCCTTACCTTTTCAACAAGACATAGTTATGGCGTCGCAATTGAAGACGCAGCAACAAGAGCAAAGCGAAGCACGATCGAAATTTTGAATACTTTAAAGAACATGGGTTGTAACTCATTTGATGTATTTTTTAAGTTATTTGATGCGCAAGTATTGCCAGTATTAACATATGGAGCCGAAATTTGGGGTTATGAGAAGTATGACCAATTGGAACGTGTTCATTTATTTGCATGTAAACGGTTTCTGCACGTAGTAGATAAAACTCCCAATGATGTTGTGTATGGTGAATTGGGTAGGTATCCTCTTTGGGTGACAACAGTCACAAGGTTGATTAAATATTGGTTACGGTTATTGAGACAGCCAGACAATTTTTATTCAAAGAAGGCATACAAAATGTTGTTCAACCTCCACGAAAAAGGTGGTATCACATGGGTAACGCATGTAAAGGCAGTTCTGTGTGAAAATGGATTTTACCAAGTTTGGATGTTTGGATGTGGAAACGAGAGGGTGTTTTTTGCAGAACTGAAGGAGAGGCTCTGCAGTTCCTTCTGCCATGATTGGCGTAATCATTTGGACTCGAGTGAGCGCCTATCACTGTATGGAAATTATAAAGCCTGTTTTGAAAAAGAACGTTATGTGGACATTTTATGGAAAGATGTGTACAGAAATGTCATCGCTCAATTTAGAATGGGCGTTTCACAGATAAATATCCACAGATATCGCTTCCAAAATTCAACAGAAAACAAGTGTTGTCCCTTTTGTGAAGATAAATTAGAGACCGAAATCCATTTTTTGTTTGAATGCCAAACATATTGTGAGCTAAGAATAAAGTATTTAGCACAGTTTTTAAGTGTTGGTGATCAGTTGGGCAGTATGATTACAATGTTTAAAAAACAAGACACAGAAACAATTGTAGATTTAGCAAAGTTTTTGTTTTTTGCACTTCAGTTAAGATTGTCAATGTTAAATAGTAATGAGGATTAATTGTCGCTGAAGGTTTTGTTGTTGCTGTATTTATTGTTCGGTTGTATGTATATATTAGGCAGCATTGATGTGCAAGATTATAGATAGAGGAAAGCTTGGAACAAACCACTGTGTATTTTGCATACGTTTCAATATCATGTTTTCTATTTTTTCCTGTGATTCATGTGTACCCCCCCCCCCCCCCCCATTGAAAGGGGCTGTAGGCCCATATTCAATTAAACTGTGTCAGTGTCAGTGTCAGTGTCAGTGTCTGTCTCTGTTTCTGTCTCTCTCTGTCTCTCTGTCTCTGTCTCTGTATCTCTCTCTCTCTCTCTCTCTCTCTCTCTCTCTCTCTCTCTCTCTCTCTCTCTCTCTCTCTCCCTATTTCGCTTTCTCAATTTCTTTTTAATTGTGACTGTCCCTAGCATTGCATGTGCTACTCCGAACACTCAGGGAGAAAGACAGAACAAGAGAGAGATAAAGAAGGGGAAAGACAAACAATACAGAGAGAAATAAAGGAAGAAGAACAGAACGAAAAGAAAGAAAGAAAGAACCAAAGAAAGCAAGAAGAAGAGAAAGAAAGTCTTAAGGCAAGAGAGAAATGGAAAAGAGTCATTCCACGGTGTTCTTTGTTTTCTTTTCTTTTTGGTGTGCGTTCTTTATTGTTAGTGGGAATATTTCCTATTTTGTATTTTTCGTTTATTGCCTTGGCAACAAATATTCTATTTCACAGCAGATAGGGAATCGTCTTTAAATGTTCATGAACAAAATGTGAAACTTAATTCCGCTGAAGAGTTTAAATCCACTTGTTATTAGATTTTGCAACACCATTTGACGTTTACAGCGCCAGACGTTATTTATTACAAACCATATTCAAAATTTGAATTAATGTGAATGTTTCTCATCTCCTGCTTTCTTGCATACATGCTTTTAAATTGAGTTACTTAGTTTTTTGCAACATAAACAGTGGATTTTACTCAGAAATGTATTTCATGTACGGTGAGAACAATAAAGTACAAATTGCATCGTCTGTCGACCAGTCACAGAAGCAAACCTGGTCAGGTATGCGTTTACTTGACACACGTCGAAGAAACCGGAAACATGCGTCTGTGTTATTGCGAATATGAAAAGGATATTCAACAACTTCCTGCGGAATATTGCCCGATGATCGGAGTAGGGCTGTGTGAGCATATCCGATTACAACCCCCAAATCCCCCCACGCAATATGTAGTCATTACTTTCTGCCACAAAGAAATACAATATCTGACACAGAGCTTTAGGATTGACAAACATGTTATACTGCGCCTTTCAAAATTAATGTGTGTAATCTTATCTAAATAAAACTCCAGCTAAAAGTGTCAAAGAAAACTTTGCAAATTAAATTTACTCATGTTATGATAATCACATTTTTTAAGGAGGAAAACATAATTTTTTGCATTATCTCTCTCTCTCTCTCTCTCTCTCTCTCTCTCTCTCTCTCTCTCTCTCTCTCTCTCTCTCTCTCTCTCTCTCTCTCTTTTTTTTTCTCTCTCTCTTTCTCTTTCTCTCTCTCTCTCTCTCTCTCTCTCTCTCTCTCTCTCTCTCTCTCTCTCTCTCTCTCTCTCTCTCTCTCTCTCTTTCTGTTTCTCCCTCTCTTTTCCTCTCTCTCTGTCTTCTCTCTAAGAATTTACCCGATGCTACCCAGCATGTCGTAAGAGGTGACTAACGGTTCTGTTTCTCCTTTTACCCTTGTTAAGTGTTTCTTGTATAGAATATAGTCAATGTTTGTAAAGATTTTAGTCAAGCAGTATGTAAGAAATGTTAAGTCCTTTGTACTGGAAACTTGCATTCTCCCAGTAAGGTCATATATTGTACTACGTTGCAAGCCCCTGGAGCAATTTTTTGATTGGTGCTTTTGTGAACAAGAAACAATTTCCGTTGTCGTCGGTCATATGAGCGTTGATGTGTTTAGCTGTCGTTATGCGCCATACATGGCCCAGCTCATCCGGCTTCAGCGTGTTTTTATATCGGAGTGATCCTTCTCCTAGACTGGTGGCTTTACAGGGCTGTCGAGTCCAGTCTACCCGGCTATTTGGCCATAGCTGGCTGGTTTGTTTATCTGAGGTGACCTTCCCCAGGGCTAGAACTTAAAATG